>NW_025110194.1:0-179292 GCF_011392965.1 Frieseomelitta varia | reverse complement strand
TTTTTCTTTCTCTCTAGTGACCGAGCGAGAATAGAATATATTATCTAACCTAAAGGAAGAAGACCTCGCAGAGAAGTAACGGGGGAAAATTGGTTTTCCTTCGTCGTTCGGGTGAGCACCGCCGAGGTCCTTTCCAGGAGCCGCGTGGAGGATTGCTTCTGATTATAAAATGTTAAACGGCATCGTCGACCTCGTTACTCATCTAAATTTTATTCGTGACCGGCAATTGGCCCGGGAGCAAAGGTCGTAGAAGAATCGGCTGGGTCAGCGGAAAGTGGCAATCACGGCCAGCCTCCTCTTCTGATCCTCTTTATTCCGTCCTGCCACCCTTCGCTGATCATTGCCAGGATTTTCATTTTTACTCTCTCTCTCTCTCTCTCTCTCTCTCTCTCTCTCTCTCTCTCTTCTCTTTCGTTAATTTCATTGGCTTCGTACTGTGTGTCTGGCACGGGGGAAGCCCTCTAGGCCGCGCGACTACAGCTTTAATTCCTCCCCTTTTCTTCCTTAAACGAGCCGCAGCGCGGCGCAGCGGCCAGCTTCTAGTTTTTCCATCTATATGATAATTGGAGAAGCGTCGTTTGAATTTTTGCAACGTGTCGGCGTAACGATGCAACGATGTTTCTACGTCCCTGTGACAAATTTCTTCTTTCCCCTTTTCTCTCTCTCTCTCTCTCTCTCTCTCTCCTCTCTCCCTCTTTGCTCCTCCTTCCCGCAACCCTTCCCAATATCGGCGACCGATCGAGAGATGCAGCAGTTACGCGCATCTCATGAATAATTTCGTCGTCCGTCCGTTTTCCTCTCTCCTGTCTTTCGCTCCGAGCACGGGCTCTGTGGGTCGATCGGACCGTTAGCTCGCGGGGGTTTAGGTATAAGGGTGCAACCGGACCTAGGCTCCGACTGCAAATCCCTATAGATAAAAAGTCTGCGCCCACCCTAGGCTGCTATCACCCTAGCCGATAGTAGTGACTCACCCACGATCACCCAACCCATTTTTTTTCCAACCCCTCCGCGCCACGGATCCCGCGCGTGGGTCCTGGAAGGGATGAATCCTTTCGCCTCGTGGCTGCTTCTTGTACCTTGCCGCTTCCGTCGAGAAGGGTTCGTCGAACTTCACGCGAGGCTCTCCACTACCACTGGCTTTTATCAATGAGAATGGTCGATGGTAACGCACGGATGTGGATGCGTTTAATGTTAATTTAGTGTAATGTGTCAGTTCGCTTTCTGTTCAGACATCGTTTATGATTATTATATTTCGAGGAAAATTATTCTTCCAACTCTAATGCACATTTTTATGTGTTGTATAAAATATTCAAGCAAACTTATTCTTCCAAACTCTAATGCACATTAGGAGATATATTTATATTTAATTAGGAGATATTTATATCTTTTGTAATTAGGAGTGATATTTATATTTTTTAAAAAAATCAATTTCTTTTTTTTACATTTTCTCTCAAAGTGTATAGGCCTTCGAAAATGTTTATGTAAAAGGATTTGTTTGAATTCGTAGAATTAGCAAAGTTATGGATGTTTAAAGGGAACGGTGTCACTGCTCGCAACGTAAGCATGGATATTTTTGTACAACGAGTAACAAGAACTTTAAATGTGTTTTTCTCAAAAAATATTTTATTTTGTAATATTATTATTTATTTTTATATCATTATTATTTATAATATTTTATTTTTTGTACTGCTCGATTGATTGTAATTGTATGGATTTTTCTCAAATCCATATTTTTTAAGCTGGCTGACGAGATAGCTCACGTTTTAGTTGACCGATTGACTTGAAATTTGGAGATCTTCGCCGCATGTACCTTTATCGCATGAACCATGGATTTTAAAGTCTGATGTTTTTTTCTATTTCTTTTTTTTTTTTTTTTTTTTTTTTTTTTTTTTTTATCACCCAGAAGACAAAAGCACAAGGAAAATCGACATTTTAACTTCAAAATGCTGCCATTTTTTTAATTTTTAAAATTTCGCTGGTCCCGTGGTTCATGCGATAGCCATGATTATACTAATTAAAATGCATTTTGGTTCAGCCATTCGAACCCGTTTTTAAAAACATGCTTTACCTAAGGCTATATAATTTCCACTTAATCTCTCGTTAATCTCTTGTTAAAAAAAAACATTGTAAATACTCTTTAAATATGAATAAATCTGTGTGCGAAAAAAAAATCCCAGAAAAGTCGTTTTTTTTTTTCAAACCGGATTACCAGAATACCCCCTTAATAAAAGATTGATGAGAAGCTATTTTAAATACGGCCGTACTGAATATCAAAGCAGACAGGTTTATTAATACAGCATTTCGATGGATCTCATAATAACAGTATATTATTTTTCTGTATTTTTGTTCGCACCGTCGTTCTCGCGACAAGTATACAAATTGACAGAACTCGTCAGAGTGAAATATCGTCGTTTATCCCCGCAAGGATTGAACCGGTGATCGCCGCTTAAAAATTCTATAACGACAAAGAGCCGATCGATGAACCGGCGGTATACACGCGTGTGTGCATGCGTGCGTGTGTGCGTGTGTGCACGATAATCTACGCGTATAGTCCTAACAAAATTTACACACGGCGGCAACAGACACCCTTTAACATCGTTTTTGGAACGCCCCAAGTGTTATGTATCCGTCCACCGCCGTGACACCCTCGCTCAATCGAGTGCGGATCGATTTGACACAAAAAGCCTGATATCCTGTGAAAGCGTACACCTCTCGAAAGCCACCCTGAAAATCATTTTCGTGACGCTTCATCTCCATAACACGTGTCGACGCGGCTAATCATTTGCTCTACAGTATTTCGATAACCGTCGGCCACGTTGAATCTGCTTTCCTTTTCCCTGACAAAGATACTCTTGCTTATTTATATTACACTGAACTGTTTCTAATGTGTTTAAATTGGTAGTTAAAACGAATCTTTATATCGGAAGAATATAAACGAAACTAAATATCGGAAAGTCGAAGATGGTCAACATTACTCATAGATTAGTTTTTAAATTATTTCCTATTCTGCATATTTTTGTTTCTAACGCGTGTAAGATTGCCTTGCTTTTTCTCTGCTATATATTTTGCACGTGAAATGTATAACATTAAATACACATATATACTAATATTATATATTAAATAATAAATATACTAAATACTATATATACTAATATACTAAATACTATATATACTAATATACTAAATACTATATATTAAATTCTAAAATTACTAATAATATATATATATATATACATATTAAATAAATGCATATACATATATATATATATATATATATATATATATATATATATATATATAATATATTTAATTTTAATTTTAATTAAATATATATATTTTACTAATATATTTTACTAATAATATATATTAAATAAATATATATACATATATATATTATATATTTAATTTTAATTTTAATTAAATATATATTTTTTCTAACATCAAAATAACGATTCCCTTATTCAGAGTATTTCAGCATATTGTACGTAGAAGATGTTCGTTCGTATTAGCCGATAATCTACTAATTATTAGCCGCGAAGAAGATGTTAGTTCGTATTAGTCGATAATAGACTAATACGATAATCGTATTAGTTCGATTAAGTCGTAAAAAATACGCAGAAATTAAAATAAAATACCGAAATGTCGAATTATGTGCATAGAAACAGAGTGAAGGACACGGTAAAAGGACATTCTCTCAGTTTGTACAGTCTGTATCCTCAAGTCGAGAAATTCTCGACAGCCAACCATCTATTAAGATTCTTTCCACTCGGATCGGCTATCTAAATTTCAAAACACCCCGGTATATTACACTCTTTGACGTGTCCAACATTGCCGGGCGCATCCCGCCCCGTTTACAAGACCCCGTAAAACGCGCTAGAGAATAAATTTCGGTAAAAGCAAAGTGCCAGAAGCTCGCGGGTATGAACATGCTGTCGAGCCAGCGCCACCTGAGTCCAAGAATTATGTACGCCTTGTGAAAGGACATTCCTAGCTCTAACGTTGAATTTACGTACACGATTCCATTCTCCCTCCGAGAGAGTGCCGCAAGTAAGTACCTACAACTCGCGGTAAATTATAAGAACTCTAGTATTAATACCCGGCGCATCGGAGAGGAGAGCAGTGTGATTCTTTCTTTCTTGGATGTCTGTGGTTTTCTTTTCCCACCCCTCCCCCAATGGAAACGAAGAGTCGCTTCGACTCGCGGAAACACAGGAAACGCAACGTCGACGCGTTTCGACAAAGGGCAAGAGTTCCGCGACAGATACGCTTGAAAAAGGATACGTATGTAGATTGTTTCGTTTGTGACATGCTGCATGTTGCTTTCCTTTCCGATGGTGAAGTGAAATTTGAAAGCGGAAAAATCGTACGAAGAATCCGTGGTACGAGAAACGTTCGAAACGGATAAAGATAAATACGCCTCGATGATGCTCCGAATTTTCGCTAGTACCAAGAAACATCCGAGAACGAAGCTGAAACCGTGGTTACCGCTCGAAAGAGAGCGTAGAACTGCAGGAATTGGTTACAAATTTATAAAGAAATATATCTCGCGATGCGTGTCTTGGGGGGGGGGGGAGGGCCACGCTGCCCTTTGGATTCACCTCTTCGACCTCTCACCCTGTCGCTCGAGGCGTTCTTCTCGAACGAAGACGAGCCGTCGTGCAAGAGTGGAGAAGAACGAACGACGAAAGAGGAGAGGAGAGGAGAGGTCGAGATTCGCCTGGTGGACCGGGCGAAAGGAAGGAAGGAAAGGAGGCGAAGGGATGGGCTGATTGAAGCAGGCATGATGTTTAATTCAAAGAAACTGAAGACACGCCCCGCTAACTACGGAGCAAGCCGCGCCATCAACCCCGGCGAAGAAGACTGGACCGAAGAAGAGGGAGGGAAAAGAGGGAGAAGCCTGGGTGAAAGAAAGGGAAGAGGAAAGACGTCGTGATCCTCTTTGCCCTTCTTAAATCTCTCTGGTAATTGCTTCCTTTCAACGAAGCATGACTTTACGCGTCGCGCTGCAACCACGAAAGACACCGAGAGAGAGAGACCGTTTCGCATCGGAAGCCGAACGAAAACGAACGAGACGGCGGCCACCACTCAAGAAAGTCAAACCGAATTCCGAAGTTGTTCGCTCGCACGTATGTACGTCGGCGATCGATGGAAAAACTGTGACGCATTCGATGAAAATTGTTTGACGCGGTTTTGGTATATTTCTAAGCTGTTGGGCGAGGATTATGATACAGATTCAACGACTCCGCCATCGCTACTCCGCCAGCGTCTACCATTTTGTCTCGGATGCAGCAATTACCGAGGTTGCATTGCAGACTTTCCTGTGCGCATGCCTTCGAGGGTAAAAGGGTTAAAGTCTGCCCACCCTTTGCTCGAAGGCTGGTCTTCGCGATCTCGAATATCTTCCTGCTGCGTGTGTATCTCTCCCTTCCCTCCCCCAGCGAATTATCGTCGCACCCTTTGTTTGTCGTCACATTTTCGAGTGATATGAACTTTTTTCGGTAGGATTTTTGCCTCCTCGGAAAAATTCTACTTCGGAGCCGTTCGTCTTGACATTGATTCGTTAGTTAGGAGATGCTGTTGTTGCAGATGTAGGGAAAAGCTGTTTTCAACCTCGCGCAGTTGTTCGTTCACCTCGACAAATCTGCAAAATGACCTTTAACGTCACGAATTAAAAGAACGAGAGAAGAAAAATTCAAATTAAAAGCCATCGATACGCCGCAAGAAAAGTTAAAGAGCGATTGATTAATCAAATGGACGAAAAATTGAAATTAAAAACCATCGATACGCTGCGAGAGAAAGAAAAATGTACGCACTCCTTTCACGATTAAGCGGATTAACGTGAGAATGGAAAGGCTCGACTTGCAACCGCTCTTACTTCTCATCGGGTTCGATATTTTTTTACTCCCTTCTCTCTTCTTTTTTTTTCTCGCCATTTTAATTCAAGCCAATCTTCACCCTCCGCCACCTTTCCTCCCGGTGACCCACCCCCCCCTTTTTTGCCGATCCTTACGATCGCGGCCCACAAACAGCAAAAACTGACCCCCGAAACGCCTGAACTGGGTGAGCCGACACGTGGGTCGGGCGCGTGCGTGCGTTTTGCTTCGTGAAGAACACGCGGGCAATGAGAGGGAAAAAAAGGAGAAGGAAAAAACACGTGAAAGAAAAAACTTGGCGGAGACAATGCGCGAGCGCAGCTGGTTAAACGCGGAAGGGTTACCCGATTAACATAAAAGGGTACCATTACACGGCGCGAGACGCAATCGGATTCGAGGCCAAGCTCCTCTAACAAGCTGTATTTATACGGTGTTTTTGCACTGGAAAAACACACAGCGGCGCGGCCCCTCGGCCGTGCGATCGGATACAGACGATCGTGTAACTTCTGTAGTTGCTGCAAGCAATTGCCGAGTAATTACGACCGATGCCGGGTGATCGATTTCAACGCGTAGCTTCTTGTTAATATTTTCGCGAAAATTGTTATACCATTGTACTCGGTGAAACTGAAATATCCTTTGCCTTTTAGATAAAACGGAACGTCGCGGTTACAAGTGCCATTTCTGAATACAATTAGAAATATTTGTATTTAAATGTCATTAACTTTAACATGCTGTACGGCAGTGACGGCGAACCTTTTTGAGAAGTAGGTCAAATTTTGTTCATTATTTTTTTCTAGTACTAGCTCGTGGGTCACTAAGTCAGTGGCGTCAAACTTGGAAAAGGTGAGTGAAGGATGGTTAAAAACTCCTTTTTCTTTGGTTCTCACTTTTATAATCCTCTAAAAAGTTTACGTTTCCTTTTTTGTTTTACAACTTTTACTTTTGCAAGTGAAGAGCAAAAAATAAATGTCGACGTCAAAAAATTGATGTAAAAGGGGTGACATCGTGCCCAGTCACCCCTGCACTATACATTAGATATATATACTTTATTTTTTAATATTTTTTATTGTCTGTTCTCTCTTTCATTATACAAAAAACTAGCAAAGCTACCCATTCTGAGAATGGGATCTGGTGTGTTTTTTTAGTGTTTATTACATCTGTTTAATCGTAAGCGCTGTATAAAATTTTTTGGACACAAATAACTCATATAACATTTAAAACTTAAAATACCTGTATGTATACATAACCAAGTTGTAAATCCTCCACAAAACACACTTGTGCATTTATTTCTCACTTTTAAGCTCTAACCGGACACTTGTAATTTTCTTAACATTTTTTGGAAAGAGGGGTTCGAAAAATAATTAAACAAAATTCTTTTATGTATATGATGACAAGTTTATAAAAATCAACGCGTGGGTCATTTAAAAAGCCTGCGTGGGTCAATGTCTTATTGCTCTACGGTAATGTAGTATGTTAAATACCATACACGTCTAATTCAACCAAAAAAAAAAAAAGAAAAAAAGAAAAACGAGTAAAAGAAACGCGAAAAAAATCGTCGCCGAGCAATTTGAAGCGACGATGAACAAGGTCTATCGGCAATTTGTCATCGACTTACCAAACGTTTCAACGTGACCGATCAGTCGAAAGGGCACAACAATAGCAATAATCGGCCGGCTAGAGGGAAAGTTTCGAAAATCACTCCTCCGCGGGAGAAGAGAATATAAATCAAACAAAAGGATAAGAGTGCACGGTGGAAAGTCTGCGGTGTAAATCGAAAAACCGACGACGAGAGGGTAGCTGAAAATCGTCGATGGAGTTATAAAAGTGGGCTCCGTGGCCTCCTGCCCACCCCACTTCCAACGCACCCCGATACCACACAAGCTGACACGCTCTACGTTGCCTGTCCTCGAATACCGAACAATACATTATTTATGTCTGCCTCCTAGTTATCTTCCTGCCATCGGAATTCGCTCGCGATACCAATGAATCGACGTTTCTCCTCTAATCTATTATTACCAGGCGATACGTATATACCTGCATTGATCGATGAAACATTGAATTTCGCCGAGAGGCACAAATTAAATGAAGCAAACAAGTGTGTCGCGACATTCTCAGAATAATCCATTATATAATATATAATGTATTTTATAGTATATAATATATATAGTATATAATTAATATAGTATATATATTATATAATATGTATAGTATATATAGTATAATAAAGTATATAGTATATAATATCCATAGTATATATAGTATAATAAAGTATATATAGTATATAATATGTATAGTATATATAGTATAATAAAGTATATATAATATATAATATGTATAGTATATATAGTATAATAAAATATATATAGTATAATAAATAATAAAATTCCATTGTAGTATATAATATGTATAGTATATATGGTATAATAAATAATAAAATTCCATTATAGTATATAATATATATAGTATATATAGTGTAATAAATAAAAAAATTCCATTATAGTATATAATATATTTTAGAAATTTATCTACAGTGAAGATCATAACTGTACCACAGACATAATTTCGACAATTTTTGGCGAAGAAATACCTTCACTTTTCCATCTATTATTCGATGTAAAATCATTTTCGAGAGAAAAAGAACGAACGATTTAAAAGCTACACGCTTTAAAACGCGTTGTGCCAGTTTTGAATTATTGACAATTTTTCATTATCATTGGTACAGTTATTGTGTTTCTATTTTTATCGAAAACTTGTAGGATATTATCGATATTCCTGCGAGATCGAGTTCAGCCGGAGAATCCATTCTCCCCTTCGTCCACTAATTTCATCATCGTCCCATTGAAATCGGTTTTCAACAAATTCAGTTCGCAACGAATCCGAGGAAAACCGTTGCGAATGATCAACATAACGTACTACTACTGGTCGTTCAGATTACAGAGTGTGCACAGTGCTATTCTAATTTGCTAACGCGATTCAATTCACCGAACGAAGTCGATCTCTCGATACAATGGCGTTTCATCTTTCCATCGTTCTATATGTATTTTTTCTCTTTTTCTTTTTTTTTTTGTTCTTTTATCGGTCGTTCGGTTACTCTGAAGCATTCTGATCAGCGGCGTTACGGAAGTGACGAGAGAGAGAGAGAGAGAGAGAGAGAGAGAGAGAGAGAGAGAAGGAAAAAAGAAGTGAAAGCGCGTGAAAGAGACCGGGAGAAGGAAAAAAAGAAACGTGTGTATGAACACACGGTTGGTAAAACGAGCGAGAAAAGTGGTGCTCGTTAAATTACAACAGTTACCGAACTCCGATTCCGCAGTGAGTGAGAGAAACCGGCAAACGAAACGATACCGTGTATCGGGGGAGCGACAAGGAGGGTGAAAACCGGAGAAAGAGGGTGGCTTTATATATGCATACGAGAACATTCAGGTGTCAATCAAGAATCGAGACCTTTCGACTTTGGGGTGCGGAAATCGGACTTTTTCCGAAAAAATTTACGTATTCATTCACGTCGCCATCAGTGGAAAAAAAAAGATGAGGTGTGAAAGAGGAAAGAGAGAGAGAGAGAGAGAGAGAGAGAGAGAGAGAGAGAGAGAGAGAGAGAGAGCGAGTGAAAAAAAAAGAACTCGAGCGAAAAGTCTGTTTGCTTTTTTACCGCTCTTGACTTCATATTCGAGAGCATATTTTTTGCGCCAACCGTCACGCATTGTTAACGTCAACTTACTCATTTTTTTCATTTCTTCCCTTCCACCTTCTCTGTCTCGTTTGCCTCTCTTTCTCTCGCGTCTCCACATTTCCTTTTTTTCCACGCGTCGCAACGAAAAGAATCCAGTATACACTGGATGACGGGAATTTTGTAATTTCGTTTCGAATCATAAATTTGTATCTTCCACTTTGTCTTTCTCTAGTTTGCCCGTTTTAACTAGCTCCAATTTTTCTTGCGCAAATTACTCGTACAAAAGGAAATGACGATTAAGGGCACGAACGCTCTTTATTTAAAAAGGGAAGTACGAATGACACGACGATAATACGATAGATACAGAAAGCAAAGAAAGATATTTTCTAATTATTCCGTCAAGTTTTTGATACGAGACATTATCAGACAACCGTATTTTCCTGAGTTGGAAAAGCGCATGATACACGACCCGTTTGCCTCTCCCGCCTCGTCTCTTCTCGTCTCGCCCCGCCGCGCCACGCCGCGCGTTTTCACAGTTTCTGAATGCGGGATGAATATCGGTCTGGTTCGCCGCAAGTCGGGCATTATATCGCTTTTACATTTATAAAGCTGTCACACACCGACTCACGCGTCATTGTGAAAGGGGTATTATGCCTTAATAATGGACAGCATCACGTGTCAGATTCATCCGGTTGGATGGAAACGGTGCGAAGTTTATTTTGTTTCAGGACTCTGCTGTATCCAATGGCCAACGTGTCGCAAAACATTTCTGCACGATCCTGAAACGTAATTTTATCTGTTACGCAGTAACGATGTTATCTGCCTGGCAGTTTAACGTCGATAAAGTATCTTTCAACTATTCTCGCTAATTTCACCGTGAATTGGAAGAATGTGTCAAATCGTTGTTAAAAAAATATGTACTGAATGCAGACCGCTACTTAATACATTTTTGTATCGCGCACTTCCGGGGTCGTAAAACCGATTACCATTTTCATATCATTCCCACCGTTACCGATTTAGCCTAGAACGAGACCACAACATATGTAGTGGTTGGAATTGAAACTAGATTTGAAACAACGAGTAATTTTATTCTTCTTTAATAATAAATCAAAAGCTAGTATGAATATATAAACTACACGAATTGTATAAATTATACTGTTGCAATAAATTAATAGAACTGTAAATTTATTAAATTACTGATTGTTGTAATGGGAAAATCATTTTTCGAAATATAGACAAAAATAATCCACCATCACTACCAAGGATTGATTTTCCATAAACTTTTGTACTTGTATATATTTTTTTCTGTTGTAATTACTCGATCTAATTACGTCTAATCATCTTGAATAATTTCAGTGCAAACGTAAATCGATTCAAGAAATGATAAAAATGTAATAATAATTATTGATCGGTTAATTTACAATATTCATATTGCATACTAGGATCCATGCTGTTAGATAATTTCTGGTAATTAATATCATTTTGTTTTAAAATTAATATCCGGAAATATTCTCTATTTAATATACACTATTATAAATATTATAGTGCATATAGTATGTATATTATAATAAATATTCTCTACTTAATATACACTATACTATATTGTTTAAAAAACGATATCAAACTAGAAACTGCGCAATCCAGTATAAATTACGCACAATTCTCTTTAATTATGTCATTCGATATTTAAACTGAATTGCAGATGAATCCTTAACTAATGAATAAATTATTGTTAATTGTCGTGAAACACCATAGATATCGTAAGATCTATGAGTTTTAATTTTAGTTAACTACAGTTCTAGCTAGTTAAACTTTGTTAAATTCATTGTTGACAGATTCTGAAACGATGATACGTTTGTCTAACATAGGAGGAGAAATAAAAATTTCTCTGCCCTCCTGTTTCTCAAAATTCCTCGCCCAACTTGTTCTCGTAACTCTTTGTAACTTGTAAGTTATTAAAAGATTTCCAATGAACGTGCCACAATTTCAAGTTACTATAATTCAAGTTCAATATCATCACTTATTCTTGTGAATATTTTGGGACTTAAATCTATAAATTTGCGCGGCAATGGATGTGCTAGACATATAATGACCTACGACTAACGATCATTTATTATTTACAAGTGTTATTCTTTTAACGACGTTTACTTTTTCCTTTGTTTTTCTTTTTCTTCCTTTTTGTTTACGTTCTTCTTTCATTCTTTGTTTGTTTACAACTCCCTTTTCAAATATAAAGAAATAAAATTTCTCTGAAGTTCTTAACATTTTGCTTTTTAAATATAAAGAAACAAAATTTCTCTTAAGTTCTCAACATTTCGCTCATCCTAGTTTTTGAAAAATACAAAGAAAAATGATTAAAGATTAAAAGTAAATGATAAATCAATTGTATTTTCATTAAAAGAATTAACTTACACGATCATTCTAAAGAAAAACACTGTATAATACAATTCACAATTAAATTTAACTTCATGATATTTAATTATTGGGAGTGGGAGTACTTTGATTTATTTGCAAACCTTTCAAATCACTCATTTTATAAATTAAGTGGAATATAAGAACAAAGTTGAACGCGTTATTAGATGAAAGAAACTGCAAAGATTCACAAATTAATCGCTTTAATTCCTTTTTGCAAATAAAAATTTCCTCGATTTATAGGCACAAAATACTAGCGCCACGTATCGGTAATAAGACAACTAATTGAGACTCACTCTTACTGTCCTTATTAAACACTATTGCTCTCTTTATCTATAAGCATGGTTATGTGCTGTCATCTATTAGATTTCTTTTTATCTTTTTAAATCTAAACGGATCTGGAAAGCGCTTAGACAACATCATTGATAAACAAGGAATACACTAATGTACAAGGATAACAATAGATTTTTTTAATTTCACCACTATGCAGCGCTAACATTTCGATGTCTATAAATTTGCAAAAAAGTCAATTTTCATTTGCAAAGCAAAAAAATTGATCAAGAGATTTAATTTATTAACTTTTTATAATTACGTCTTCCAAATTAAATCAAACTTATTTGTTATGTAATTTAGAAATTCATATGATTAGAAATATTAGAAATACATTTAACGATAAATGGGCAGTAAAATATTGAAAATTGTGCTAAAATAAAATAAATTTGTTTAATTAAATACTGTACAAACGCAAACATAAATATCATGTAGTTACGTTCATAAACAGTAATAAATTAATAAATAATGAAATGATAAAAAAAAGTGAAAATAAATATTTTAGAAAAATGATATTTTTCTTGAATAATCAATTTTCCAATGCACAAGATTAATACTATATAGATAAAAATTTTAAACACCATTGATGGATGCAAGATATTCGTTGTATCTCTTCTCTTGCGCTTGCTGCAATTTCTGCAACTTTTTCATCTGTCCTTTACTGATTTCTGTACCATCGATATAATGCGTTGGTATACCCTAAACAGAACAATTCCTTAAGTATTATAAAAAGGAATGCATCATTATTATACAAATTTACGTACATTGCTATTAAATTGAGAATATTTATTTTTCTCTAACTTAAACATCTCGGAAGGAGAAATCTTTTTCTGCGCTTCTTTTGCTGCAGCTTCCGCTTTTTTTCTTTCCTTTTCCAACGTTCTTTCCAACTCCATTTGCTTCTTATGCATTTTCTCTTTTAATAGTTCTTCTCTATTTACCAATTTAATGTTACAAATTTTTTCATTGCTATCCTCCAAACGAACTCCAATATTTGGTAAAATATCGTCACGTAATGTATCGCATTCCTCGAGAATGCTACTAGCTTTTAAGTCTTTAGCGTGATTTCTAACTTTTTCACGGAAATTTGCCAAAATTTCGAGATACGGGATAACAATCTCTTCAATCTTTAATAAAATTCGTGAATAAAAATTCAAGATATAAATAAAAGGGAAATAAAAATATATAAAACGTACATTTAAATTCGTGGTACTGTTGTCAACTGGAAAACCAATATTATCGTGCGATGATATGACACCAAATATAGTAAACATTTTTGTAATATAAACTGCGACATCTCTAAGCAATAATGTATTTGGTTGTTTAATTTCTTTCATGTAAATATTGCAATGTGTCACAAGATCTCTAATCGCATCAAGCGTACTTCTTGTATCAATATTGTCTACAATCAAATTTCAACATATAACAATAAATTATATATATAACATACAATTACAATACATAATATTTATAAATGTTTACTTACCACATAATGCATTATGTATTAAATCTCTGGCATGATAAAATTTTTCATTTAATTCCACCTCAGACTTCGTCCATTTAGCAAAAATATTAATGTTTGTCTCTGAACCCAAAGACCTAATTTTACATTTTACATTTAAAAAAAATTCCTATAATACAAATAAAAAGTTTTACGTACTTTGTATTATTGAATATTAAGAATTCATCAAATATTATATAACACAAATATATTTACATTTAGAAACTTTTCATACTGAATGGCCATATGCATGGTATCATCACTATAATCTAATGTATCCTTCCATGAATGCAAAAGAAACGCAAGCCTAAGTTGTCTTGCTGAATGTTTTTTTAATGCATCTTGTATAGTAATGAAATTTTTTAGCGATTTTGACATTTTACATCCTGCTATGGTCAAATGACCAGAATGAAGAAAATATCTAACCCAATTAGAATTATTATAGTATGCTTCTGCTTGTGCTATTTCATTATCATGATGAGGAAACTTTAAATCTATTCCTCCAGTATGAATATCTAAACTTTCTCCACAAATTATAGATGCCATGACTGAACATTCTATATGCCAACCTGGACGTCCTTTGCCCCAAGGACTTTCCCACCAAGGTTCTCCTTCCTTTGAACATTTCCAAAGCGCGAAATCAATTGGTGATCTTTTTTCAGATACCTTTGAATTACTTAACTCTCCTAATAAAAACATTTTTATTTTAAATTTAATACAATTATTTCCTCAAAAAAAAGAAAAAAAATGAATTTTTACCTTCTCCTTCTTGTAAACTTGATGTATCACCATATGCTTCTGGGACAAGTTTAGCATAATGGTGCTTATCCTGTTTATCAAAAGTAGCAACATCAAAATATATAGAACCATTACTTTCATATGCAACTCCATTTTCTATGATTTTTTCAGTAAATGCTATAATTTCATGTATGTATTCACTAACTCTTGTCAAAACATTTGGCCTTAATACCTAAAAAAAACATTATAAATTTTTCAATACAATTAATAAGTATGTAAAATTAAAATCAAGAAAATATACTTAATATTACATTTAGAGAATCCATATCCTTATGAAATTCCATTTCCCAATGTTGTGACAATTTGGTAAAAATTGAATGTTCTGTAATAGTAGCTCCTTTTGTTTTGTCCAACCATTCTGCCAAAGGATCTCGTGCTACTTTTAATAATAACTGTATCCATAGAAGTTACAAAGATAGTATCTTTAGATAAATTATTAAATAAAATTAATAATATTATTGTCGTGAATATAAAATCAATATTATTACTATTTATAAACTTATAACTTATATTCTAAGAATATGAAAAAATATATATGTACTTCTTGATATTCCTTTATTTTAGCCTCATCTTTGAGCTTTACTGCATTTTCAAGATTTCCAATAGCTTTTTCCACATTGGATAACATTATTTCTAGCATGCATTTTTTATCTGCATCATTTGTGCTCTTTACTGTATCTTCAAAAATACACATTACATATTTCACATCATCCAGAATTTCATCAAGAGTATGATTCTCTTCTATATATTTCTCATATAAATAATTTTGTCTAGCCCTTTTTATAATTTTATCATCTATATCAGTAATATTCATCACATATAAAACATCATATCCAAAATAATCAGATAACACACGCCTTAATATATCAAAAGATATATATGATCTAAAATACAGAGATGATAAAAAAAATAAATATAATATAAAAATAAGCTATTTGAATAAGATATGTACTCTTAAAATATATAATTTTATATGCAATTTTATACCTAGCATGTCCCATATGTGATGCATCATAAACAGTAGGTCCACAACTATACCATAATATACGATTTCCAAATTGTGGAATAAATATTTCTTTCTCTCTAGTTAAACTATTGTATAACCTAAGAACCGAGCTGTTCTTTCTTTCTGGTGGTACCCAGGATGGTTGTATTCTCTTTGCCATTTTTTATTTATGAAATCTGAAAATACACAGTAATAAAAAGTGATAAAAATTGTAAAGTATGTGTATCTTAAAATTTCTATATGTTACTTAAAAAAATATAAAAATCGTACAATAAAACTTACTTCTTTGAAAAGCTTAACCCAAAGATATTAAAATTATTTTCAAAAAATTTTTACACAAATGCACGAAAAAGATAAAGAAAAATTGTCAAATAAATATCACGTGTTCGAAAGTCTGGTACAAATTTTTACTCACTTCCATGTACATAATTTTTTGAATATATTCGCATATAAAATATTTTATATTGATGTTAATTATATTGATGTTAATGTATATAATCTTAACTTAATTAAATAATACAAAATACTATTCACATTAACTATCATTAAATTCGTATGATTCACTCTACAGCAACGCCTATTTTACCTGTAATCCCGAATAGTTTACTCACTCAAACTTCAGTATCGCAATGGTATCACACTGTAAAATATAGTTTGATCTAATGATATTTCAAATTTGTAATTAATAAATATCAATTGTCTCTCAAAAAAACTAACACTTACCTACTTTTAAGAATTATATACAAAAATAAAAAAACCATATAATGAACATTCAAAACTTGCATCATCCTAACCAAATTTGCAATGTGGGACAAAATGTAAATTCAATATCGTATAAATGTAGATTTAATATCTTTCTTTATATATTCTTTATCAAAATTTTATTGTAAATAAAATTTATATAAATATTACTTAATGATATTATATATTAGATCTCCTAATTATAGAATCGTAAATTTATTATATTAATAATATTACACATACAACATATATATATAGACCTATTATTAAATTAAATTTATACTTATTATACAAATTAATATACTTAAGTAATTTAAAAGATCACTTTAATCACTTAAGTAAATAATATTTTTTTATTCAAAATTATTTATAATAATATAAACATATAATTAATTTATTATATTATAATTAATATTTTTTCATAAAAAAATTGTCTATATTTTAAAAGCTCAGTAGGAGGTACATAAAATGTTCCTTATATTTATAAATTTAATATGATTTTACAAATGTGATAATATGCATAAAAGATATATTTTATATATTTAAAAATTTACATCAATTTATTATACTAAATTTAAAATCATATATAAATATATAACATACAAAATATTAATCTTGTGTCACATATAAAAATATAGAACACAGTATATTAGCTACACATATATAATTCTGTTTTATCCTTATATTACTTTAAGTACAATTGTTTTTTTTATATTGAATGATTTTTTTATCATGCTCTAGATTGATAAAAAAATTTTAGAAAATAATATTTTGTAGTAACCATGTTTACCGAGTAATAAATATCATTACTAAATATTATTTGATTAAGTAAACAAAAGTACACTCTATTGTTAAGTACATTGTTATCCTTTCTTTTCTAGTAATAATTTTTTGTCTAATTTTCATAATTTAAGTATAATAACAAAATATTTTATTTATTAGTGAATACTGAATTATCCATGCTCTTTAGATGTCTCTTCTTTCCATTCTGTACTTGGTCTAATAAATTCTAAGTCACTGGCATCCTCCGAACTTGACATATTATCATCATCAAAATATGGTTTTGTAACTTCATTAGTTTGAATATATTCTAAAAACATGTAAATTAATTATAAAAAATATAATACAATCAGTATGTTAATAAATATTTCAAAATTACAACACTATAACAACGCGACTGTAGCGTCATGTAATTTTCAATGATTGTAAATTTTTAATAAATAGTACTTTCAAAAGTAATAGAACATTTTCTAAAATTTATATAAAAATTTAAAATATTTTTATATGTATAATTTTTTTTATTTTCAGATTTTAGATTTCAGATATTTACCGTTTAATGGTCTTCTAAATATTTCAATTTCTTTTTCATCATCATCAAAAAAGCTTGTACCGCCTTTTAGTAGACTAAATGTATATTTATTCCAATTACTTTTTTGTGAATTTTTAGAAGATTTACAATTGGTACAAATAAAAATAGAACAAGCAAGAATTGTCAAACATATAATACCTGTAAAAATATGATTTATTATAATAATATATTATGATTTATGTCGTTATAAGTACATTTTAGAAAAATATTGATCATCTTACTTGTGAGAATTACGAAAACAATTCTAGGCATTCCTAAAATGTTGTCGTTATATTTTAATTTAAATACTAAGCGTGAAACGCTATGTACATCTGGTGAGATAAACATCTTAGTCTGTTGAATATATCCGGATGCGCTAGCACTTATAATGTGAGTACCAGGTTGAAATAAAAGCCAGTAAGCCCCATTTGTTCCAGTTTTAACATGATGTATTGATTTATTGTATGATAAAATAGCATTTTCAATCGGTTCATTGTTTTCATTAAGAACATGTCCTTTTATTCCTTCATTAAGCCTTTCTATCATTATTAATAAACTAGCTTTATTATCTTCCCATATATTTCTTGAATCATCTGTGTTACAACAAGTAACATATACATCCAACATTAAAGTACTTGTATTTAAATAAAGATAATCCATCAAAGAATGCTCTCTTTTACCACTTATGCCCATTCCAGCATGAATTATGCCATTAGATACATTCAAATCGTAATTACACTGTGGATTTTTAGAAATCATATGAATATTATATTTTGTATATAACAACGCTAAATCTTGTAATACATCATCATCATCGGTATTATACATTTGTTTAAATATTTTTCCATGTTTTCCCGCAAATGGAATTTCAATATGTTGTGAACCAATATTCAAATTTATTGCTAATACGGCGTTAATATTTTCAAACCATTTAATTATTGTGCTTGCTTTAGTACTTAATCTATCATTAATGGGAAATTGCAAATTATCCACAATAAATGAAGAGCAAGTTTGACTATCATTAGAATTTTGAGATAAATCTGGTGCTATATATATTGTAAATTTGTCCAGATAATTTGTAATTTTAGTATCTTTTTGATAATGGTCTAATAAATATGTTGCAAAATGAAGTAAAATTTTAGATGTCACAGGTGCACCACTTGCAATACCAGCTACGAAAGCTATAGATGGTCGGCCAATGCGTTTGTAATTATTTTCAGTTCCAATTTCTAAACACATTATTCGAGTACCCGTTTGTGATTTACTAATCGTATGTAAAGTTGATAATTGTGAGTATTTATTATTCAAATCAATCAAAACTTGATTTATAATATTTAATGTTTCTTGATCATTGTCGTAGTTTTGATATTTTGCTTTTTCTATATGACGTTTCGTCAATTTAATGTGAAGATCAGTTATGCTTTGATCACTTACATGAACCTTTATAGATTGTTCTATATAACCTTCACAGAAAAATGTTAATGAATATTCACCAGGAAGAAGAATAATTTTGAAATAAGCCATGTTTTTGGAGACATGGTAGCTATTGGTTCCAATTGTAACTACAGCTTCTCTTAAAGGAACATAGTCAACATCTGTTACTATTGCTCGAACACCAGTTGTAAGGCTTTGAATAAGTTGTTTTAAGGGCAATAAATTTTCACGCCAAATAGTTGGAATAGATTCTGGAGGTGGATACTTACAACAAGCCATATTGATACTTATCTAAAAATATATAAAATATAGATTAATAAATTATAATAAACAAATTATATAAATTATTTAATACATTACAAAAAATTATTTACTACATTAATGAACATTATATTACTTACTACTGGTATTTTATATTCATTTTGTATATATTTCTGTACTTTTTTAACATCATTGTTGAAAAAATTGCAAGTTCGCTTCTGTATTAAATGTTCATAATTTTTAGCTAGAGTTTTATACACATTCAAACTATCATCTGTATAACTATAAAATAAAAATATAAGATATTATTTTAAATTAGATTTTGTCTTTTAATATATTTGTGCAGTAAATTAAATTTTCATTACCCGATTTCAAGTGCTCCACTTTCTAATATTATTATCGCGTCATATTCTTCACTAGATAACATTGTTTTAAATGCATTGGTAATCATATCCAATTTATTTGAAGTTACATTGTTATTGTGTGATAATAGTCTTTTGCCTATTTCATCATCTACAATGGGATTACATTCTTGAACATTTATTATATTATCAAAACCTGGATCTATGCCTGGCACAAAATGTAATACAGAATTATTCAATATTCTCTGTATAGGAGGATCTCCAATTTGATTTCCCATGAGTATATGAGTTGCTAATCGTAACAGTATTTCTCTACCCATTGGTTGAGATGCAAATAAACCTCCAATTAAACCAATACGATATTTATTTTCTTCAGGTGCACCCATCTATATAATAACAAATTGTTCAAACATTTTTCATAATCCAAAAAAATAAAATTTAACATAATATACATTATATATATATATGTTATTTAAATAATATACTCACATCATATGTAACTTTTAAGGAATGAATAACCATACTAATTAATGATTCCCCAGCTTGAAATTCTGCAATATTTGGTTGATGATTTTCTAATTGACTAAATCTAGCACTTAACTCAGCATTTTTTAAATAAATATTCTGTAAATTTGCTATTAATCGAAAATCATAAGCAGATGACCTAAAATAAAAAAATTAATACATAAAGTACAAATATGTGTATGTCAAATTTTAAGGAACAAAAATTTATATTTTCGTATGAAGTATAAAAAAACAAATACGTATATTAAAAAATTTATTTATTAAATACTTAATGATAAGGAAAAACACTAAATTATTATAGCATTCTACTAATCTGTTCTGTTTCTATAAAAATAAAATAAAATAAAATAAAATAATAAAATAAAAGTTATTATATATTTTATAACATATTAAAATATTTACTTTCATGAAGCTTTTAAATTTCTTCATAAAATGAAAGTTTTACGACTCCTTATCATATACAATCCTTTTTTAACATTCAATAATATACAAGTATCATTATTCTGGAAATTGTAATGCTTATAAGAATTGTATTAAAGTATTTTCTATTCTTTAAAAAAATCATAAAATTATGTATTATATAGTACCAATGTTCAGGATCATCGCGCATTAACGTGAAATCCAGTGTTACTTCTCCTTCTCCAATATTAACACCATCTATTATTGTTACAGTTTGCATTTGAGATTCATATCCTACCGCACTAACTGTAACATTGTATTTGCCTGGAACTAAAAGACGCCAATAATCTCCATTATTAGCTGCATAGATATCATGCTTAATTCCTTCTACAGATATTTTAGCATTAGGTATAGGATTTCCAATTGAGGAACGTATTACTCCATGTATTCCTTTACGAGACTATAAATAAATATGTTTAATTGTAATAAACGAAATAATTATTTTCACAACATGTTACACATACTAATATATACGAATACCATTTCAATTAGACGTAGAAGAGATTCTCTATTTTCTAACCAATATTCTGGTAATTGAGTTGCATTTGGAAATTTTGTACATCCCATTTCTATTGTAATTTCAAAATCATTACTATGAATGTAATTATAATCTTGCATGCCTCCACTAACAGAATACCAAGCAGCCCCATTAGTTATACCATTTGGGAAACTTTTCTCTAGCATACTTTGTACTGTATTTCGTCCATTTGAAAATGAAGGACATGGTTCTCCAAGATGCATATAAGGATGAGCATTTGAATATGCTAATGCTAAAGCTTTAAAAACTTTATCATCCGGACTTAGATTTTCAATATTATATTCGGATTTTGGTTCATTATCATATGGATAATTTGCTACTAATGCTCCTCCATGAAAATTAGCAGAAAGTACAAATGGAATACTTGCAATCCAATTCATTACTGCTTTTGTTTCAGGTTCTTGCTCTTTATTATACTGCAAAATATAAAAATATAACTAATAATTAAAATTAATGAAATTGGTAAATTAACTAATAAATAAACATACAAAATGTACTAAATATATTAAAAATGAAACAAAATTAAAATTAAAATTCATACATCATTCGTTTCATATTGATCAGGAAAATTTCTGTTGAGATCAACACCTTTAGCATTTACTCTTCCTCGAACTCCATATATAGTTCCTTCTTTAGAAATTTCGTAACCATCTGGATTCATACTTGGCATTACATGCAATCTCACATTCTTTAATATTTTTGTAACTCTTTCATTAGTTTCAAAATTTTCACAAAGATACTTTAACAACAACAATAAAATTTCTCTACCAACAACTTCATTTCCATGCATGTTTCCTATATATTTTAATTCAGGTTTATTTTGACTATGCTTCCCAGGATTTTCTGTTACTTCCATAACATATAACTGTCGTCCTTTGACAGACTCTCCTATACTATAAAGTCTTGTAATATTTGGATAATTTAAATTTAATTCCTTCAAGTAATTTTCCATTGCTATGTAATTATGGTGTTTGAATTCCGTATTATGAAAAAAACCATACTTGTCAATAGGTCTGATAAATTCCTTGACTTCATTTGATTTTAATTTTCCTATAAATTAACATAATGTTACAATAAAAATTACCAATTTTAATTACTTTTTTTAATTAATAAAATTACCAAAATTTATTAAGATTATAAAAATAAAGTCTTAAATAAAAATTACTAGTTTAACAAAAAATATCTGCGAGTGTATTTTCTTTGGTAAATTTTTTATATAAATTGAAAAATAAAAATAAATCATTAAAAACATGAAGTTTAAAATTTCAAAAATATTATTAACAACTATTATAAACAACACAAGGTATAGAGAACATAATAAACAAAGTAGAAAATAATATATTATAATAATATTTAAAATGTTACACTACTACTTGATGGATGAAAAATATAGGAGAAGGCTGGAAAATATTTAAGAAAACTAACTCACTATTTGAAACAAATATAATACTTTATTTTTTTTAATTTTTTAAATATTATACATTTAATTTGATTATATTATACTATACATCAAATTACAAATATAATTATAAACATCACTCATTGTTTTACATATTTTTGTTAATATTAACAAAATTACATAATAGACATTTATATTGCATACTAAAAATGTTTAGATATATTTTTCATAATTCATATATTTTTTTATATATTTTGTTCATTTCATAAAAATAAGATTATTATATTTTTTAAATTTAACTAAATAAAATAAACTTTTTATTTCTAATTTATAACTTTTCGACTTTATAAAATTTAATTTTCATTAATTTTCGTAACATGTATCTTTAAATAAATATTTAACATATGAACATATGAAATTTAAAAAAAATACTAAAATGAAATGTTTATAATTACTTTTAAAAACTTTATCGCGTTATTTGTTTTTGCAACTATTCATTAATATAAAAGAGAGCTTGTAATTGTTATAACTTGTAACTGTTTAATATAAAAGAGAGCATTCAAATAAAAAATAAATCTCTATTAACCATTTGTTCAATAACATAAAAATTATTCAGCTAAAAAATATGAGTGTTATAGGAAGATATGTTTTTGGTATGCAGTAATGTTTGATTCTTACAATACATATGATTTTATATTTACAAAACATTTAGACCAATTATTTAAAATTATAAGCTTATTATTTTTTTTTTCTATATATAACTGATATAACATTTCTCTATAAAGCTCTAATGCTTTTGCATTTATTTTTTCCCATATTCAATATAGAACAAATAAATGTAAAAAACAAATAAGAAATAATATAAATATAAAAATATAAAAATAATAAAACCGATTTAAAAAATTATGTTTGTGTATCTTTATGCTCCAATTACCATATTCCACAAATAAGTTTTTAATGTAAATTATGATTTTTCTGCGAATCAGAAAATTTGATCTTTTTCTCCATACCTTGTGTGTATCTTTTTTATACTTGTTTGTATTAACAAGAAGATAAACAATAATAACATGTATGGAAATAACAGTATCAAATACTCTTGTGATATAATAGTATAATCATAGCAGTGCTGTAAAATGAAAATTATCATGATAAAACAATTCTAATCACTAGTTCACTAAAAAAAAATGATAAATTTATATGTAAACATAAAAAATAATAATTTCGTTTTCAGTTTCAATTTCACGAAAAAATAAAAAAAAAAAACAAGAATAATATTTTAATATATATATAACAATGTAACTAGTAATTCATATCATCATAGGATGGTACTAATTTATACAGTGCAAGATATTGATCAGGAAGTGGAAGCATATGAACAAAAGGTACTTCTTGATTACCTTGATCATCATAAGTGTCCTGTGTTAAAGTGAAATTGACAATAGACGGTTCACCTGATATTACTGTGACATTTATTTGTTCACTTGGACGATATCTAAAATCATAAAGAATTACATATGTAAATATGTAATATCTTATGTAAAATTACATAATCAGATTTTGTTAAATAAAATAGTTTCACTACTACATTATCTAGATCTATACTCACCCCCATGCTTCTGCATGAATATTATAAGTTCCGGGTAGTAACAAACGCCAATATTCTCCACGATGTGTAGTGGATACATTATGGTTAATTCCATGCACAATGATAGTAGCTGCTTCTATTGGTTCACCATTTGTATCTCTTACAAGACCTGAAATTATAAAATACAAATTAATATATACCACATAAATAATTATATTAATAAATATTTAGGAACCTTTTACTCCAATATGGGCTTGCTCAAGATATTTTATAAGGGATTCCTTATTTAATCTCCAATATTTTGGCATATTTGAAGCAGTTGGATATTTACAACAACTAAGCTCAAATGTTATTTCAAATGCATTAGAACGAGCGTAATTAAAGTCTTGCATTCCTCCAATAACTTCATACCTAAAGAAATAAAATTAGTAAAAAAGAAATAAAATTTAGCAACTTTCTTTTACAAGTGATACTTTTCGAAAACAAGAAATCAAAATGTGCTTACCAATATGCACCATTGATAACACCTCCTTGAAAAACATCATGACTGCATGCATTACCTGTACGCATTTGTGGATGATTGTCTGCATACGTGTGTGCTAAATATTTGAATAACTCATCGTCTGGACTTTTACTTTCAACGCAACAAGGAAGTGCACTGCTAAAAATCAGTGTATGACTGATGAAACATTATATGATTTTACATTTATTACTACATATATAATAAAATTTTCATAAATATATTATAGTTATTTATTATATTATATTATATGAATATATTTATTACATTATATTACCCAGAATCATAGGGATAACTTGCTACAACAGCCCCTCCATGAAGATTTCCCGACAATACAAATGGCTCTGTAGCAATCCAAGTCATCATAGCTACTGTTTCATTTTGCCGTCCATCCAATATACTGCCTCCTTTTTGAAGATAATTAGTTCTTTTGTAAAATTGATCTGGAAAATTTCTATTTAAATCAACATGATTCGCATTTTCACGGCCTGAAAAATCTCTCTTGGAATTACAGTTCCCTTCCTAAAAGTTCAAAAGTACATTAAACCAATGTATATGGATTTATAGAAAATGGAAAATATAGATGTAGAAAAAAATAAAATAAAAAATAAGAATGTTACCACTGATTTTTCAAAACCATCAGGATTCATTGATGGCATAAGATAGATATCAGTGTTATTCACTAATTTTGTAACTCTTTCATCTTTCCCATAATTATTCAAAAGATATTGAGCAAGATAAACTAATAACTCTCTACCAACAGCTTCATCACCATGCATATTAGCAACATATTTCACCATTGGCTCACATAGTTTCCGTTCTTTAACATTTTCAGAAATTTCAAGAACCAACAGATCTCTACCTTCCACAGATTTTCCTATAGAAATCACTTTGGCCAAATTTGGGTATTTCAGAACCAGTAAATTAAACAACTGTTGAAGCTCTTCATAATGTGTGTAATGTGGAATGATAAAATCTTCATCTAGTTTGTTCTCAGAATTTATAACAAAACCATTAATAACTCCAATGAGTAAGAAAAAAAACGGCACTGTGTTACAGATTGTACCTACGTGTACCATATTTGAATGTTTATTAACGTAAAAATATTACAAATTTTTTTATTTCAATGAGACAATTCACACAATCAGTATAAAATGTCAATATAACTTAGATATTGAAGACTGATGACGTCTGCAAATCCGCAAGAGCGAGTGTAGGCAGAGTAGGGTAGGAAAAAGCGATGTATGCATGTGTATGTATGTGTATGTATGTGTATATATATATATATATATATAATATCTACATTCATCGTTCTTATTAATATATATACACGTGTATATATATATATATATCTCTTTATACCACATTCTCATTAAACAAAGGCATTTTTCCATTACGAATAAAAACATTTATTAATACATTATTTTGTATATTACATATATATATTTTGGAACAATTTCTTATAAAAATTACACAAACTCAAATTATAAAGATATTTGTTTAGTACAAGTATTTCAGTTTTACATATCTACATACCATGTTATAAATAATACTTTTGATAATGATAATTTCCCGCTTTCTCTTTTTTTTCTGAAATACATACATGTAGATATGCATAGTTGAAATAATTTGTGATTGGTAATTCATTGCTTGTTGGGTTGACAATAAAAGATTTATAACTTTGAAATTTTAAAAATTTACAACTTATGAAATTTATAATTAAATGACATTTAGAAATAATACGAAGTAGATTCGAAAACTAATACCGAATGAAAGGTGAAATCAAGTGCATGTTCATTTATTCCAAATATTTTAAAATTTTTTACAAATAATATTTTAAAGTTTTTTACAAATACACATTAAATTTATTGTTCAATCAATATTGTTTTCTTATCTTTTGTTAGGTATAGCTTTCCCTCTTTTATTGGAACTTATTTTTAAAAATAATTGTCGAAGATAGGTTATGATCTTGCATTTGAGAAATTTATTTGGTTGCTTGTGAGATGCAAATTTGATAAGACTCTAATAAATAATACATCGAGCAATGTCTAACAACAAAGAAGAAAAACAGTAAGTTATCTAAAATATTAGTAGCAAGCTAAAGAAAGTAGCAAGATAAGAAAACTACTAATGATTACAAAAAATTTCAGATATGGTTTGATTTTACCTAAAAAGCAACAACGTATTGCTCCAAAAGTAAATAATGTATTTGGTGACAATAATGATTCGGATGAAGAAGATGGTACAGATTGGGTTAAAAAAGCTCTTCAAGCAGAGGGAGAAAAAAATAAATTAAAGAAGCAAGTAAGATTAAATATGCAAAAGGCTTTGAAGGAAGACCCAACAATATTTCAATATGATGAAGTATACGATGACATGGAAAGAACAAAAGATCAGTCTAAAACTGCAAAAGATGAGAAAAAGAAGCCAAGGTATATTCAAAATCTTTTAAAAGCTGCTGAACGAAGAAAGAAGGAGGAGGAATACAGAATAGAAAGAATGGTTCAAAAAGAACGTGAAGCAGAAGGAACAATGTATGCAGACAAAGAAAGTTTTGTTACTTCTGCATATAGAGCAAAATTAGAAGAATTCAAGAAAATGGAAGAAGAGGAAAATAAAATTGATAGATTAGAAGCTATAGCAGATGTCAGAAAACAACAAGATATTTCAGGATTTTATAGACATTTGTATGAGCAGACTGTTCAGTCTTCAGAAAAATCTGAAACTAAAAATAATACAGACGATTATAAAACTGATTTAGATAATAATTCAGAAAATGTAAATAAAGAAATAGATGTCACAAACAAAGAACAGATTAAAAGTAAAGAGATAAAAAAAAATAGACAATATAGGCAAAGAAAAATAGAAGAAGATAGTGATACAGATAATGAAATTCATCAAAAAAGGAAAAACGAAACAAAAACTGTTGTATCTGAAAAACATGAAGATGTTGAAAGCGAATCTGAAAAAGTAGAACCTAATGCTAAAAGACAAAAGCAACAAACTGAAGATACTAAACATGAAAAAAGTCTTGCTGAAAGCAAAATAGAAAATTCAAAAAATATTGAAAAAATAGAAAATGGTAAAAATGATGAAACTGAAAAAACAAGTATTAATGTAAAAGAAAAAATAGAAGCAGAGAAGAGGGAGAGATCTAAAATTTGGGAAAAAAGAACAGTTGGGCCTCTATTTGAAGCAGCATTACAAAGATATTATGCTAGGAAATCCATGAGGTTATCACTTGCATAATATAATGTAATTAGAAGGTATTTGTATTATTGTATAAAAGAGAAAATTGTGTATGTGTGTGTGCTCAAGTATTAAACAATTTCGGCAATTGTACAAAAATACATTTACAATATAGAATATAAAAAATTTTTTTTAATATATTATTTGTGATATAAAATTGTATAGAAATTGCATTAATAATACAGTATATTCCAGAAAAACGTCTGTCTCATCAATATTATAGAATATAAATTTCTATGTGCAGAAATAAATCATGACTCATTATAATTACAATATAGCATTACATAATTCATAATTTTCAAAGTATTTCAAATTTCATATATAATTTTTGATATTTAATAAATGCTCCTTGAAATTTTTTATGATGAAATTATAATATTAATAACTACGAATAAATAAAAATATTTTTCTTTTACTTATTGTAAATTACATAATTTAAATTTTATTGAAATAAAATTTATTGAATAAAGAATTAAGTTGTGCATTCAGTTTTAATAATATGAGATAAGTTGTGGTTTCATATGTCCGCTATCACCTAAATTCCTTAGTGTTACTCTCCCATTAGAACGAATAGATATCCATGTAATACTTCCATGATTTAAATTTAACCGTAACCAACCTTCAGGTGGAAACTGCAATGCTCTAAAACATAGAATGCAAATATATTAATTCTGTATATTAATATGTTTACTATGCTTGTGATTTTTTTGCTCTAAATGTACGATCATGCAATATTTTTGAGCCTGACAGCAAACATGATAATATTGCGAATATCATTTTTATATGACTAATCACCGGCAAACAAAATATCTAATAACGTTTGCATGGCAAACAAGAATAATATATGAATCTTTTTCTTGACTTGGTTCAGGACGATGAAAATATTTTCTAAAGGCAGCTTCTATTCTAGGTCCATCTTCATAAACCTAAGATATAATATAATATTATAATATAATGGATAAAAAAGTAAAAATTTTCGTAATAATACAGCATACTTACAACTACTTCAGAATTCCAGATATTAATTGGTGGATCAGGTGCAATTGGCATACCTTCACTAAGAACAGAATCTTCTTTAACTGTTATATCTTTAAGATATTTTTCTATAATTTTAGCAGTTTCTTTAGCTCTAACTATTGTTGACTGTACAATCAAGGAGTATGGCAATCCTAATTCCTGCAATCTTTTTCCTGTTGCTTCTGCCTGTTGTTTACCTTTATAACATGTATTTTTGCACAATAAATGAAAAATTTAGTATGTTTATAAAATATAAAATATTATAAAATATAAAATATTATATGATAAAATATAAATAATATATGAAAGATACCAACCAAGAGTTGTAAGTGTTCGATCCGAGTCTGTTTTGCCATTTGTATTATATTGCCCATGACGGATTAAAATTATATGATGTTTCACACATGATTGTTTCTTAGTTGATCTTTTTTTACGTGATTCTTTATCAGTTTCATTATCCAATTTAGCTATATTTGCTAACCATTCTGGATGTCGTCTACAAATAAATACAACAAATTATAAAGTGAATTTTTAAATAATAAACACAGCAGATTAAGATGTTTTGTACCACGAAATAGTTATTAATATTAAGTAAATAAAGACAAAATTTATAAATATTGAAATTATATTTCTTGTAACTATATGTACATGTACAATATATTTAATATAAAAATTTTATTTGTTATATTTATTTAATTTAACACAAGACAATGTAATGAAAAAGGATTTTAATTATATATAATTATTAAATCGTAAAATCAATATTTTTATAAATAACTATAACATTAGAAAAAAATAACCTATCCCAATTATGGTCCCATTTGCTCCAAGACGAAGGAGGTATTATCCAAGAATGTTGTTTTTCTGACGATTGAGTATAATCGTTGTCATTTGGATAAAAAATCATTGCACCACCTATTGCACCAAATCCGACGATCCATTTTTTTAAATTTAAACGTACAGGCATTGTTATAATAAATTACCGCAACTAAATTTTTTTAAAGATTTAAACCAATACTGCTCATATGTAGAACGTATTTTGCGTATTCGCTAGCTACATATTCGTCTCTTTTTATAGTAGTTAAAAACAAAAAGTAAATATGTTTTACCAAGAAAAAAAAAATGTTAAATATGTTTAAACTAAATGTTCCAATGTTAATGATAAGATCAAACTGATAAAATCGAATCAAATATAATATACTAGTATTCTATATACTATTTACCGGTAAATTTAAAATAATTTCCTTGGTATTGAAATCAATTATTACCTTTTTCTGTTAAAAAGAAATTCAATTCTACTAAAAAGTTATTGAAATTTATATTAAGTTAAAATCATATTTTATTATAAATTTAATGATTAAAACATAATTTAATTATCCTTACTCCACAAACATATATGCATGTACATATACAATAAACTAGATATTTATAATCTTAGAATAGATGTTTTTTTCAAAATATTTTTAAAAATCTAACAAAATGAATCGGAAATCTAAAATTGATTTAATCTAACAATGATATATCGTAAGTAAATGTGTATATAAAAAAGGTATACATTTACAAAAAATGCATATACATATACAAAATAAATCACAATAAATACATTTATTTATTTGCAAATAACTTTGTTTCAAGGAGAACATAAGAGATATAAATCTTGTTTAGATAAAGTCTAATAATAAGACTTAATATAAATGTATGTATGATTTTTTATCTGTCTTTAAATACATTGTCTTTGATTTTTAATAGTTCAATTATTTTATTAATGAATTATAAACTTTCATTGATAAAATTAGTATTTAAAAAATACATATTTGTAAAATTTATATAGAATGATATAAAATATAGATGACACGAATATATTTTATTAAATAAAATGATATGTTATATTTAATTCAATTATGAGAAAAATTTTGGATTCAAATGTCCTGAATCACCAAATGCCAATAATTTCACAATACCATCAGGATAAATAGTAATCCATGTAATACTGGCATGATTCAAACTTAATCGTAACCAACTTTCAGGTGGAAATTGCAATGCTCTGAAATAAATATTACACTATTAAAGAAAACATTATTAATGAAAAACATAAACGTTATTAATAAAAAAACATTTAATACGAGTCAGCGAGTAGTTTACCTGCATACAAAATATCTAATAACATTTGCATGGCAAACAAGAATTGTATAAGAATCCTTTTCTTGACTGAAATCTGCACGATGAAAATATTTTCTAAAGGCAGCTTCTATCCTAGGTCCATCTATATAATACTGAAATACATTAATATTATTCAATATTATTTTAGCTAATATAATTTCAAATTTCAAAGAAAATCAAAGAAAATATATAAATAAAAACTTAAATTCATATATACAATAATATTCTTACATTTATTTCAGCTTTCCAATTAGATGATGGAGGCTCAGGTTGAATTGGTGAACCCTCATTAAGAAGTGAATCACTCTTTACTGTTATGTTTTTAAGAAACGATTCTATAATTTTAGCAGTTTCTTGTGCCCTTGTCATTGTTGAATGTATAAGTGAAGTATATGAGAAACCTAATTCTTGCAATCGTTTTCCTGTTGCTTCAGCTTGTTGTCTACCTTTATAACATTTTAACAATTTATGGTCACAATAGTACATTTTACTATATACATATATAGAAGATACTGACCAAAAGTTGTAAGTGTTCCATCTGCATCTGTTTTAGCTTCTGTATTATATTGCCCATGACGAATTAGAATTATATGACGTATAGCTTTTGCTGTTTTATTTATCAATTTTTTGTTATATGTATTCCGATTAAATTCATCATCTATTTTCATTGGTTTTACTAAACTTTTTGGATCTCTCCTAAAAATAAAATTAGGTAAGTCGAACAATAAAATTAAAGTAATGAATTAGAAGTAAATGTTTAAAAAAAAGAGGATATATAACATCATATAAAGAACGACAAATATTTATTAATGAAATAGCGATAAAATTTAATAATTCTAAATAAAAATAAAATAGATAAAAATCTAATAATCTAAATAAAATAGTGTCAAAATCTCAAATGAAATAATGAATTATGATTTATTTAAGAAGAAATGAATAAAAAAGTTTTTAATCTTAGCATCAACTATTTATTCAAGAAATATTTAAGTTTCTTTATTTATTTATTTACGATGCATAATAAAAGAGAAATAAAATAGAATTATATGCTATTCTATTAGATAGAATTATATTATGAAAATAGTAATATTTTTATTGATAATAATAATAACAATAACTACAAATACAACCTATCCCAGTTGTAATTCCAAGATGTAGAAAATATCCTGGATTTATCCGTTTGTGTCAATTGATTATTATTATCATTTTCATGTGGATAAAAGACCATCGCACTACCTAATGCACCAAATCCTACAATCCATTTCTGAAAACTTGAACGTCTAGACATCGTTATAATAAATTAACAATCAAATTTTTTAAATCAACATTGCTCGAAACCAAGCACACAATAGGTTATCCATAAAAGCATCTCGCACATTCGTTACGCTATTTTCATAAAGGTGGGATTTCATATAAACCTTAAATGTATACATCTAGAATCTAGATAGTGTTTACACGTTGACTGATATTTTCTATTAAAATCAACTTGTATAACGTTTAGTACATGAATAACCGACTGTGGAATAATTCAGATTGATTTTGCTAATTAACTTCAAAAGCATTGCTACAGATCATATAATCTGATTTGTTCTGTTAAGGTTATCAATCAAATACTTACGATTTAGAAGTAACATTATATTTTATGTAAAACAGTAAAAAATTCATTTTTATTTTAATTTACATACAACATATTTTAAATATTACATCTAATTACAATTTTAATTACTTAACTACTTGTTATTACTAAAAATATATATTAAATAAAACTTCATTATTTCATGCTATTTTCAACTTTACTAAGTGTGATATAGTTTTTATTGATAAGAATCCCTTATAAGATTACCATCTTTATCCTTAAAACGTATTCTTCCATTTGAATATCGTGTTTCTTGTGTACCATCGAGATAAATTAGTTTAATGGTTCCATCAGGATATTCACGTCTCTAAATCATATATAAAAGTAAGAAATTTTATATATACATATATCTTGTAAAATATTAAAATTAAAGTTAAATGTTAAATATTAAATATTGTTGCTTATTACCTTATGAGTACTAGTATGTATTTCACATTGTCCATTTGGTAAAGTAAGAATTTTTTCACCATTAGTAAGAATTTGAATTAATGTTCCATCTGGTAATGTCCATTTTTCGGTACCATCTAATTCTAAGATTCGCACTGAACCATCTGGAAATGATACCTCTATTGTACCATTAAGTAATCTTCTTTCTACTTGACCACTAAATAATAAAACAAATAATAAAAATAATAATAATAAAACTCACTGAATAATAAAATTTTATACATTAAAATTCACAATCGAATAATTAAATGAAGTGATAAAAATAAACTTACTCAGCAAATTCTAAAATCTCTAAACCATCCGGCATTGTTGTATGCCATGTATGTGTTGATGCATAAAAATACTTTATTCTTCCATCTCTATTAGTTTCACGAACATCTCCATTATAATACATTAATTTAGTTACACCTTGATCAGGAAACACCTTCTTAATATTTCCATTTGTAAATCGATATTCAATAGAGCCATCTGTGTGTTCAATCTGTATCATACTTTGTTTATCAGTATTAGTATTATTTCTGTAAGATGAAGATTTCTCATCTATGTCTAGATTAAGTAGTTTATCTGTTGATGATGTTAAATCTTTTTTATTATCTTCAACAAAACATTTGTAATCATTTTGCATATGTAATTGAATATTGTCATCATTATGATTAAAAGATACTTCATATTCTTTATGTAATCTCTCACATTTACTTTTTATAGTATTTGTTTGACCATCTTTTTTCAATATATTGTTTGGATCTGACTTAGATTCACTTAAATTTTCAAGAGCATCAAATTTTTCTGGAATTTCTGTTAAATCTAACGTTGCTTCTTTGATTAAATTTTCATATAGATTTCGTTTTTTAACAATATCTGATATAGTTATTTGACTTTTTTGTGGTTTATCATTCATAATATTTTTACCATCATTACAATTACGTTCTTTTTCTTTATCTATATTCTGATCGTTAAGTATTGGTTCTATCAGTTTTTGATCATCATCTAATGAAGCATCATTAACTTTCTGAGAGTCTTTAAACTGCATTTTAATTCGTTTATTAATTTGATGAATTGCTCTTGTATTTATAGAAGTTTCAGTTCTGCCTTTATTTCTAACATTTTTCTTTAAGTTTTGTAGTTCTTCTATTTCTTGTTTCAATTTTGAATTTTCTATTCTTAATATTCTCATTTGACACCTTTGTCTCGATTGTGCTGCATTCCATCTACTTTCCTTTATATGCATTTCTTCCACCAATTTTTCTATTTCTTGCTTCAGATTCTGAATTTCTTGCCTTTCTAATTTACTTTGTTGAGCTTTTTCTTGTGAATCTCGTATTCTATTTTCTAATGCAAATTTTTCACGTGCTAGCTTTTTTCTTTCTTCTTGTAAACGTTCTTCTATTTGTTTTTTATTTTCTTCAAATTTTTTTTCTTTTTCTGCGTATTCTTTACGAAAGTTTTGATAATCTTCGCGTAATTTTTTACGCTGCATAGATAAAGCTGTATTTTCTTTGCGAAATATATTGATCTCTTGTTCAAGTTCCAATAAACGATTTTTTAGAAGCTCTGATTTAAAAATGGTTTCATCTGTTTCTTGTAAGTCTTTTATATTTTCTTGATCTTCAACCACATTATCATAATTATTTACATATTCATCTATTTTTTTGTCGTCACAAAGTTCTGTATGCTTTTTTAATGTTTCAATATTGTAAAAATCATCGATCTTTTGTGGTGTTAAATTATTTTGATCACATTTATGCAAATTACTTGTTTCATCATTAAAAGTTTGGTCCTCACTATCTGATGATTCATCTTTAGGGCAAACATATTGACACATATCTGTGTTAGAAGTAAAATCATTGTTCTCTATTATATCTTCACAGATTTGTGTCTTGTGCATTTTATTTTCCATTACAGAAGATTGTGATGCTTCAAAAGATACTGGTAATGTTTCTGAAATAGATGTTTCTACAGAAGAATCACTCCAAATCTTTTCATCTGAAAAATTTTTTATTATTAATGATTCAGTTGATATACTTGATGTATCTGTTAATCCAATTGTTTTGTATTCATTAAATTCAGAAAATCTAACATGACGACTAACATCTTCTTTCTTGTCATTTTCAATGATAGGAACATTAATTTTATTAAAACAATTCTGTTCATTATGCATAGATTGAATTTGATCTCTTAATAAAATATATCTATTTCTATTTGATTTCATTTTATTGTCCTCGCTAGCATCTTGTAAAAATTCTCTCTTCTGATTTATAGAAGGTAAAAAATCACGAAATTCAGTATCCTTATTGAACTTCATACTTTTACATACTTGATTAGACTTTACAGCCAATTGTTCTTTAGGTATGTTACTTTTTGGAGTAACTTGTTTTGCATTATACAAACTATTTTCTGTTTTATATCCAGCATTTCTTACTTTAAATGGTGTTGATTGTTGTAAGAATGCAGTAACTGCACTAGATGTAGAACAAAAGCTAGAATTCTCTGCTTTTTCTTCTAACAATTCAAATATTCGTACTTCTTCTAATTCTTTTTGGGTTCCAGAATGAAAATCTGAAGTATTTAATTCAACTGTATTTTTCATTTTATTGATATAATCTTTTAAATATGTAGTTGAAGTATTGGATTCAGATTTAGTACAAACTTTCTTCTTTGGTAATGAAACATTCTTTAAACATAAATGTTTTTGGGCTTCATTTGTATGATATGTCTTTCTTGGCAACTGTGCATTCTTTGAAGTTCTATTACATTTATTTTCATTTGTAGAACATTTAGATCCAGATTTTGTATTGTTAGTAAATGACATAGTATGCAACTTTGTTTTTTGTATGGAAAGTTGTGATTGTTGATTCAATTTAAATCGAGCTAAACCTTCCCCTTTTTTTAAAAATGGTTTTTTTTTAATTTTATTCCCTAAATTAGTATTAAACTTTTGAAGATGTTCATTTTCACTGTCTTTTAATCTTTCTTCAAGCAATGTATGAAAATCTTTTTTTGGGGAGGAAATTGGTATATCATCAATAGAAATACGATTAACATTAGTTTTAACAGATGGTAATGGTGCTATTCCATCTATAATGAATTGTTCTAATTGTTTTTCCACTTTTATTTCATTTTTTATATTACACATTGTCTTATCTTTTGACTGTTTTTTTATCTGACTTTCAATATTAATTGTATCTTCAATAAACCTCTGTGTTGGTGATTTTTGTTGTGAAATTACATTTCTAAAACTATTATCTATATTTTCATTAAGACATGATGAATCAGTTTTATTTACTATTTGTACATAATTTTCTTTCATTTGTGACTTGCCATGCAACGTAATTAAATTTTCATTATTAATCTCAGTATTTTCAACAAATTCATTTGAATTATTTGTATTTAATATATCTTCGTTAAGATCAAGTTCTTGTATTGATAATTCAAGTGCTTTATACATACAATCTTGTTTCTGAGTTAACATTTGCCTTTGCATCTGTTGTTGCTTTAATAATCGTTCTTGTTGCTCTAATTGCCACTGTCTTAATTTTTGTAAACGCTCAACTACAGATGCTTCTAAGTCCATGTTTTGAATGAGCATGGAATTTTAACACGTAAATATCATTTAAATATAAATATTTCAATAATTTATATACATGAACACATACAAATACAGAAATATAAATTATTTTATGACATTTTTAAAAGTATAAGATTATTTTTATCCTTTTAAAAATATAAGTCTTACACAACATTATTAATTCTTTCTAATTTATTTAATATTTTTAAATTCATCTTTAAAAAAAATGTTTTGTTTTTTGTTTAAAGTTATAATAAAGTAAGATAGCGACAATTATTAAAAAATTTTCAATTATAATAAAAGAAAAATTACACTCACGTACACATGTACGTATATATATATATATATATATATCGCAAAGAAGGCTCAATTAATCAGCTAAAATTAAAATACTTATATTTTCATATACCTTGAAATAAAAAAGAGTTATAAAAGTAATATAAAGTACATTATAAATTAAATTTGTTACATTCATTAATAAGTTTTTGAATAAAGTATTTGCTTACAAACCGGCTGACAGTTCAAAAGTAATGTATATATGTAAATACAATTTATATTGTAACGTAAAAAGACAGTTACCTACACTGGTTACCAGCATCTGATTGGTTATTCGCAAAAATATTCCCCTCATATATAGAAAGCACCAATGATTCTTTATTACAAATGCTCAAATATTTCTCACTATTTAAAATATTTAAAATATTTTTAAATAAATGTATAATATGTACATATATCAATTTTATATATACATTTTAAATAAGTAAAGTGCGTAAGATAGAGATAGGAAAGAGGAGAAAAAAGAAGAAAAAACTCTTTAAAATAATAAATTATTGAATAGAATTTGACACTATTTAAAAACAATAAATTATTGTTAATAATTAAAGATATACCTGTAATAAATATAAAAACAATTACGACTACAATCTTTCGATGAAAAAGATTACTTTAAATAACGAATAAATATTTAAATATATACTTAAAAATTTGTACGTGACAATAATGTTTACCGCTATTAATTTTTTAATATTTTTATTATTGTTAAAATTTATATAAGAGTATAGTGCAATATTACATAAATTTATTATATTTATGAAACCATTACGAATTAATTTCATTTTTTATAATAAAATTATATTCTGATATACGTAATATATTTTTTAAATTATGATGCAATATATTTTAAAATTATTAATCTTTTTATTATAGTAAAATAATTTAATATCAAATCTTTCGTGAGCATAATTTTTATTAAAAATTACAATCATGGAAACAATGATGAAATTAAAAAAAGTTCCACTTTGTATATTTTATGCAAGATTATTTTGTATGTCATACATGAACTTGGTGTAATACAATACTGTGTGAAATTTAACACAGTTAAATTTACATCTACATTTTGATACTGCCAAGTAAATGTAATAATTAAAATACTTTGATATAAGATAATTTAAATAAAATTATAATAAAATAAGACATAAGCATAAAAAAGATTGAAATGTTGAAACTGTTAATACAATTCGATATTTGTATACTGTCGTGTAACAAACATGTATTTAGTTAAATACGTCAGAATATTAACATTTAAACAGCTTTTTTAAAACAAAATGTTTTAAAAATGATATTGGTTTATAAAATTTTCAGTCAGTAAGTTTACTATAACATAGTCGACTCTAACCTTTTATCAACAAGCAATTCAACATCTATTTTCTAGAATTTTGTTAGAATGATGATACAAATATACAGAATATGCTGTACTATATAGTATATTGCAAAAGTGAGTTGAAAATGCAAAAATTGGTCATATGTTTATATAAATCTCTTTTTTCCATTTTTTGTATTTTCAATTCAATTCTGCAATACTTCTCAACATACAGATCACAATCTATATATATGTGTGTATATATAGATATATATATATATATATATATATATGTATAAAGATATATATATATACATATATGTATAAAGATATATATATATACATATATATATATATAAAGTCGTAATACTTTATAAAAAAATACTTATATATTTACTGAAATATTTTAGTGTAAAATTAATATAATTATTTTTTAATAATTCAATTAATGAAATAATTAAATGATAAATATTTTATGAACTAAATTTATGAAATAAAATATTCTCATTTTTAATTTATAAATTCATGCAAGAAGCTCATAATATTAAGCATAAAGTGAAATTCTCTTCACCAAACGTAAAATGTGAAGAAGTCTATACTACAATTACAAATGTCTATTCAATTATTTTGTTAGTACGTGTCAATATTTATCAATGTACTTTATCAATTAATTAAACGCAAAAAGCAATATTAAATATAACTAAGAAATGTTCACTATATTGAAATATAATTTTCCTATGTAATTTAAAAATAATATATTTGTTTACGTGTTTCAATTACGAAAAGTAAAAATTAGTCTGTAAGTATACGACGGTATTTTCTATTAGGAGGGAACACTTCTTCGTCTTCATCCTTGTCAGCCGAAAGAAAAGGATCGTCGTACGCGTAATTTGGTGCCCATTTTAATAATAATTTTTCAAAAAACTCTTCTAAATTTCGTGCTTCTTGGTACACTTGCGATTCAACCTAAATAAAATAAAAACATATGATTTTATAAAAATGACATGCTTATTTTTATAAAAATTTTATATCTTCTAATTCTTTAACAAAACTTACAGGATTATAAGTAAAAGCATTTTTGAACATCAATCTGATGTCTGCCATTACTTGTCTCAAATCTGTGTAATTATCTGGATGCTCAGCTTTCAATTTATCTCTAATTACATCTAGTGCAATTGGTTTTTTTATGATACGATGATAGTCAACTATCTATTAGTAGTAAATAAAATAATGATTTTTATATTCCTGATATTTCCTATATATTTTAAAAATTTTTATAAAATAAATTTACCTCACTAGATACTACTTCACGGAAAGGTAAGCTTTGCTCGTATTGACAATAAAGTTCTAATACAATTCTTTGTGCAATTCGTAATTCTTTTGCACTCATTCCGCTTGGTCTTTTTTCACTTGGTGGATCATCTGAGCAATCTAGTACATTTGTACATAACATACATTGCCAAGTTTCACTTTCACTAGTGTGCAAAAAATTGGATATTAGCAATTAAACAATAAACATTATATTATATTATTTATATACTTACTCAGGAAACGATTTTAAACTAGGAATATGACAATATAAGTGGAAGACTTTTGGGCATTTATCACAACATAATACTGCATCTCCTCCATCCATGCATACTGCACACCAGTCTTCATTGGGGTCATCCTTTGTCATCGATGCTGCAGTATTTTTTGAATTATCTATTGAACATAAATTATATAAATACATTTATTATAGTTTGTACGTAAGATATATGTGATATGATGCACGGTATTTTGAATAACAGTTAACAATTATTTTTATTATTTACCTGATGAATTCTCAGTCATTGGATTCAACCCTTCATCAGTTGAACTATCTACTTGGGCAGAATCTAATTGATTTCGTTGAGCTTCTGGTATTACTACAATTCCATTACTATCTAATTTTGCGATAGTAAGCATTAAATCATTCAAAGATTTTTGACAAAATTTGTCTAAACTTTTTTCAGTTTCATCTGATTTTCCAGGAGGCACAGGACTAGGCGTTTTAGGTACTGACGAACTAACTGTATGACCAACAGACACTGAACTTTGCAATTGTGGTGGAGTATCAGAAGCAGTAGTCGTTTGTGTATTATATTTTTGATTTACATTTGATTGTTGATTTTTTAATGTTATCTTGTAAGTATCATTAGTAGGAACTGACATGGCAGGTGTATTCGATTGATGACGGGAAGTATAAAAAGGAAGACAAGGATTGACATTTTGGGGAATGTGCCAACGAGCTGTAGGTGGTTGCTGCATAGGATAATTTATATGTGGCGTGGATGGAGAAGTTGGATTGCATTGTTGAAGTCTCATACCAGATACCATGGATGTATTTGTTGGTTGATATGCAGGTGGTGGTACTGGTCGTTGAGGATTGTTCGAAGGATATCTATAAGGTGGTAATCGATACGACACATGATTCGTAGAAGATCGGAAAGGTGGCGGATTATGTGCAAGAAGTCCACGTAAACTAGTGTTTTGACCAAGTTGATCTATGTGAACTTGTTGATGAGGATGCGTAGACGACGTTACTTGTTGATGGCAACTTCCCAAAGGACGTTGTTGCATCATTATTGGTTGTTGCAATCTGTTGTTAAAATTAACTGGATATGGTACACGCGGTTGATGTGCTTGTGGTGATGACCGAGGTGGCATGTTATTCATAGGATAATGTTGCATATAATTTTGCGACTGTGTTTGTTGCTGTTGCTGTGACGTTACATGAAGAGGCACTTGTTGATAGGAATTTTGTTGTATACTATTAGATTGTTGTGTTGCAACAGGTAATTGTGCAGTTATGGAAGAACCATCCATATGTACATTTGACAAACTGGTTGTTTGCTTCTGATCTGTCTGTGTTTCATTATATGACATAGATGGTGTATTTACTCCACCCAATGGAGATATTGAAGGATATACTCTACCATCCACTACTATTGCTCCAATAGACGAAACCACTAAAATTTAAAAAAAAAAGGAGATCAAACATTTAATACTGTACGAATCGAATATTTAGTTACTAATATTAAGTTACTAATTAAAAATATGAAATAGCTTTAACTAACAGCAATACCATAAACTACCTATTTAATAACATATAATTAAGCACCTATTATTATTAATTTAACCTTTTATCAAATCTGGTACTTTCTCCAAGGATAGATGTATTCTAACTGGTATTTCTGGATTTGGAATATCAGCCCGTCTACTTTTTATTCTTTGTAAATGACTTGTAACAGATCTATGAGAAAATGATAGAACATTTACATTTATATTATATTTATATATAATATTTTAAATACATACTTTTTGCTATAAAGTAATTCCATATCTGACCCCTTTTTTAAGGCATGAGTTACAAATTGAATACAGTGATCAGTAAGCTTTGATAACTGATCTAAAGCAACTTTTTTCTCATTTAATGTATTTTGCTTTTGATCACAAACTTCATTTAAGCGCATAACCAATTGTTTTCCTCTTGTATTAATTGCATTTGTTAATCTGTGTAAAAAGATATTATGTAATCTTTACATAAAAATTACATTCCAAATTTAAACTTGGAATATAAACTTCATAATACTTACTGCACCACCATTTGTGTTATGTCTTGCACTAAATTTTTCTTTTTTTCTAAAATAAGAACCTGTCTATCTTCTATGACTTTCATTGCGCTTTTTAATAAAACTCGTTTATAACTGCGAAATAGATTAACTTAAAATATAAACAGTACAAATAATTTAAAAAAAGTAAGTTTAATTTTCATAGAAAATATATTTAAAGAAAAATATAAAAATAGAAGAGTTACCTCACTTCTTTAAGTAAAGTTGACACAGAAGCACGGGTTTCAGCAGCAATTTCATGAATAAATTTGTACTTGTGATCTCTGTGTTCACTTAACTGACAATCTCTACAAGTAAGTTTATCACATGTTTGACAAAATAAAGATAATTGTTCGTGTGAATGAATTGTACAAAATAAATAGCCAGGTATTTTTTTGTTATTCCTTTTAACATTATCCCTATCATTGGCAACTTCATCCTTTGGTTTAATTGTATGATCTTTTGTTATTTTTAATCTCTGATGTGCCTTTAGGAAAGAAAAATTTAAAATAATTGTTATTTTATTTCTAAAAAAAATATATTTAATAAACATACTACGTATATATACTAAGTATTGCTTTCATTACCATAACACAGTTTTGACATATAAATTCTTCACATTCTACACACCAACTTGTAGCATTGGCATTATCATGACAGCTGGTACATTTTTTCTCTTCTTCTGTTTCTTTAGACTCATCATCAGTACCTGGACTATTATCTTCTTCTATAAATTTCGATAAGAATCGGTTTTCAATTAAATTCTCTGCTTGTGTAGTGACATTACATATTTGACAAGCAATCACATTACTTTCCACTGTAACAATATAAAGATATGATGTAAGTATTATATGATATATCTATATATAAAATATTGTATGAATTATATTAATATAAAATTACTATGTATCATGAATATATTTTTAAAACATAATTTAAATAATCATGAAAACATGTATTGTGATTTCTGTTGTTCAATAAGTTGTTTTAACATTTACGAATATTATTATACAGAAAGATAAACAAAAATTGAACAATATTATGATCTAAACTGATGTTACTAATTTTTTGAAAATTAATTTCAATTTTTAAATGAAATTAAATTCCGGATTGATTAAATGCATTGAAAAATCTTTGTATAGTTTTTATCATTTTATCTTTTCCATCCATAAGAAAGTTAACACTGTTTAGTAAATCGTTTCATAGAGAAGATCTAATTGAATCTAATTGAAGATCTAATCCAATATCATTAAACTAGGAGGTTTGTCACTTACTGAAAAGAAAAATCTCAGAGGTTTAATAAAGTTACAAATACAGACATATAGTAAAGCCTTACACAAAACATCCACATCGACCGACGTGTTGTGATCGTTGAGTTTACTATTAACACATGTCGAGCATGCTGCATGTAAACATTCTAAAAGTTTTGGATCATCGCCGAAAGCAAATGTCTTTCCACAGAATACACATTTTGATAAAAATGCTCGTGTCTCATTTTCTTGGCCCTCGGTTGTGCATTCGATACGTTGTTCACACTCTTCCTCAATGCAAACGCCCTGCACTTGAGATTGTTGCACATCTTGCTTCGCGCCAGTTTGATCAAGTGGCTCTTCTTTAATCGTCGCTATAGGGCCTGTTGTTAGTAGCTCGTTCGTTCGGGTTTCCATATTAAAATTAAAGTAAATATGAAACTGGCTACGAAAAAGAATCGTTTTTATATTATGAAAAATATATCTTTCTCAAATCACGTAGCGCCATGATTCACCATGCTACATCTATTCTGATTACAGTTGCTGTAGTTAGGTAAGGAACTCGATGGCGGGCTTTCCTACACGGTGACGCCCTCTGAAACAGAGATTTCGATATTTCTAGACAGTTCAGTAATTTTAATGATAATTAAATCAAATATCTTTTTAATATTATTGGTTAAATTAATGAAAATTTTAATAATATAATAAATTATATTACATAAGATTTTTTCCCCCACATTTAAAAGCTGGAATATGTATTTATATATTTTACATGGTACAACTTATAGGGAATATTAATCTTTAGGTTTCATAGATTTCAATAAATAGTAAATACGTATATCTATTATTCAAAAATTTTATATACAGATATTGTGTAAAAAGGGTTAGGAATTGTATTTTGCATTTTTGCAACATGCGTTCAGATAAAGGACATTTAGGTACTTTTCCTTAAATAAAAAAAAGTTCGTTTTTTTTTATATTATGTTAATATAAGTAAATATTTATTTCATACTGTTATTCTCTAATGTTATTTGTACATGTTTAAATCATTTAACAAGAATTAATAACTATTGTTTAACGTGTTCATATTAATTGGATATTTTTCTTTATTTTTAATGAAATATATGTAATATTTAGGTAATTTTATTCTTGACAATGAAAAGAATGAAGAAAGTGATGAGAGTGATGATAGTATACAAACATCATCAGATGACAGCAGTTTGAGCAGTAGTGATGATGAAGAATTTCCTGATTCGAATAATGCTCATACAAGTAAATTTTATATAATTTAATATCTAAATAATTGTAACTTAATTAACTCGATTAACAAGAATCTAATGATATTATTAATGGAATGCTATGAAGAAATAATATTTATATTTATTTTTAAAGGTTGTAGCATAGAACCAACTTTATTAAATACAAATGAGGACGAAGATGAAGTTGTAAAAGCAATAATTAGATCAAAAAATATAAATACAAATCATCCTCCCGCTATTACAACAGAAGATCATGTGGTAGATATATGTTTTCATCCTAATTCAAATATGATCGCTGTAGCTAATATTGTTGGAGATATACATTTGTAAATATTACATTATATAATTGACATGCTGTAAAATAATTTTGAATAGCTTCATAAATATATTTCTTTGATAGATACAAATACAACAATACATCAACAGAGTTGATGTCAACTTTAGAATTGCATCTGAAAGCATGTCGTGACATAGAATTTAATGACAGTGGTACAACTTTATTTTCAACTGCTAAAGATTTATGTATAATGCTCACTGATGTACAAACTGAAAAGTTAATAAGACTTTATGAAGATGCACATGAGTATGTATATAATTATTGTATTTAAAATAAATAAGAAGTATAGGTATCATTAAGTAATATTTAATCTATTTTAGGGAACCAGTATATACAATGACAGTAATTGGAGAACATATGTTTGCAACTGGAGATGATAATGGTATAGTGAAAGGTATGTTATATTTGTATCATTTTTTTCTTTTTTTCCATTTTATTGAATCCATTGTATTTAAGTATAATACTTGTATTTAAGTATGGGATCTTCGAGATCCAAAAGAACTACCTATATTTACATTAAAAAAGATGGAAGATTATGTGAGTGCTATAGTAACAAACAAAGAAGCAAAATATTTAGTTTGTGCAAGTGGAGATGGATGTCTTACAACATTTAATATTCCAGGAAAGAAACTGCATGTTCAAGTAAGTGCAAATAAATTTAATAGATTATATTATCTAATTATAATTTTTATTAGTCAGAAGAATATGAAGAGGAACTGATATGTCTTGGTTTATTTAAATCTGAAACAAAACTTTTGGTGGGTACAAGTAAAGGAAAACTGTATGTATATAATTGGGGAGAATTTGGTCTACATTCAGATGAATTTCCGAATTTAACTAAAAAAGCTATAAACTGCATGATTCCAATTACTGAAAATGTTGTGATAACAGGTGGAGAAGATGGAATACTTAGGTATAGTTTAAAATTTATTGTATAATTTTTTTCGTGTATTAATTAAAATGATATATGTATTTGTTACATTAATTTATAGGGCTAGCAGTTTGTTTCCTCATAATCATCTTGGAATAGTAGGACAACATAATCTTTCTATTGAAGCACTTGATGTTAACAGCGATGGTACTTTAATTGCATCTTCTTCACATGATAACGATATCAAGTTTTGGAATGTACAGTATTTTGAAACTTTAGATGTTAATGAGCGTGTGAAAGGTGGGAAGCAGAAGCAATTAAAACGTAATCTTCCAAGTAGTAAAATTGATAATGTATCTAGCTTTTTTTCGGATCTTCAATAAAGAAGATAATAAATTATTATAAATGTATTATAAATTTACAAATAATGAAATTATGCTCCATCTATAATGCTGAGATAATATATTTTCATACAAATATGCTTATTGGTAGATAACATATACATACATATCATATATGTATAATAAAAAATTGAACACAATTATACATATACTTTTTAAAGATAAGAATAATCAAGCATATATTATTTTAATGAATTACATATGAAGATTTTCAGCTATATCTATTATTTTATTACATTTAACAAAATTTAAAAGATAATAAAGATTACATAAATTTTGTGCAACATAAAAATATATTGCAAATGTATACCTACATTACTTTAAAAACTTTATCAAAACATTTTTGATATTTTTAATGTTACAAAACAAATATACGAAAATAAATCTTAATACTCACTTATTCTTATATGTTCATTACAACATAAAAATATTTTTATAAATTAATTATAAATAATAAATATTTTGTTACTGTCTATCATAATTAGATACTATAATAACAGTATACAAAAATTATTTCTTAATTTGATCCTTTAATCCTCTTTCTTATTTAAAAATATTATTTGCAAATGGAGTTTTATCTTTAATTAAATCTTCTGTTAAATAATATGTTTATAAAAAGAAATGAGAAATATTCATAACATATTCAATGTTAATTACAAATATTTCAGACACTTGTTATAATTTACATTTACTTTTAAAAAAGAAATTTGTTTAATATAAATATATAAAATGTATTATAATGCAAAAATGCACATTTTTTGTCACATTATGATAAATAATACTGACACTAAATAATTCTTGATTCAAAAATCTAAAATTGAATATAAATTAAATATCTTGCAGATATTAAATACTTTTGTATACATTTCAAAAATTACTAATAAAAATTTTATTTTACATAAAAAATAAGATGAAATATGAATATTCTTAATGATTAAACATATTAAATATTAGCAAAAATATCTATTATTATAAATTATATATCAGAACTTATATTTTTCTTTAGAAAAACAAAAAAAGATTAAATAATTTCAATCAGAACATAATATATTAATTAAAAATTTTTAGATAAATGCTCCAAAATTTTATTATAAGTTATTTAAAAAATGAGATTCAGCCTTCATTATACTGAATTATAAATATTCTTGTTTATAATACCTACATTACTTCACTGATGATTCATTTGACGCAAATATTCCGGTGTATGATAATGTTGCTGTTGTGCATGAGCAAGTGAGGGATGAATTGGAGGTGGAAAGCATCGAACATGCTCGACGCTTGTTGCATCACTATCTCCGCTCTTCAAATATTTATTTAATACAGCAAAAATTTGTGAATTTAGCACCTGGAATCTTCTAATCCTATCCACCATTCTTTTCAAATGCTATTTAATATAAATAACGATTAAGTATATATGTGTAAAAAAAAACTATACTACAATTTATATATAAATACTTACGATCCCTTTAACGTTTTCATCTTTACCATCAACACGTTGTACTCTCAAAATGTGATAGCAAAAATCAAGAGCTTCGAATCTTCTTTGTTGACCAAGTAATACAATCATAGCACATCCAGCCCAATGTAAACCTTCACCAAATAACTCTCTGTAACGAAAATAATATTTAATGGGAAACTTTGTATTATAACTAATAGTAAAATTATATACATATTACTTACTCAACAGTAAATTCTGTTTCTCCAACAGGAATGCAGTATACAAACTGTAATGCACTCCATAATCTATGAAATTCTGTACATTCGTCAACATTCATTACTCCATTTACAGGAGGAGGACCAACCCAAATAGGATCATCTAAAAAACTACGTAATCTACTGAGCACTACCTCAAATATAGATAAACCACAACAGAGCCGTTCTCGTGTTAATAAATCTCCTTCTCTGGCAATCATTGCTTGCTATACGATTAAAATAATTGTAATTTTACAATACAATTAAGTATTTTATGTATTTTAATTGTTTGTACGTTTAATTAATTCATTTTATTACTTACTTTAGCTGTACCTAAATTATCTACATTGGGAACGATTTGTAAAGCTGCATATTTGGCTTCAAGTCGTTTCTGCTTAGTTTCTGGTTTCTCACCCTCTAAAATTGAAGGTATTATAATATTCTTAAAAAAAATTATTATAATATTTTAAAATAATGTTTTTATATATATAATTTGAAAATATTACCTTTACAATATGGTCTAGGTAATATATTTTGAAATGGCGCTGCATGTAACAAATCACAAACCTCTTCTTGTGATAAAGCTTGTTCCATTAAAAGACAAAATAGAATTGTATTACCAAATTCGCGAAAATTATGAAAAAGTTCAGTTTTAGCATCTGGATATTGTACAATATCATTTAATTGAGCATGATAATATCCCAAAACTCCTGGAGATCCATAATCATATCTTGGAAGTTTACAAACTTTTGGCATCGCTTCCATTAGTGTCTTAGTAAATTGATGTAAACTTCCTTGAATTAGAGATTTCACAATTTTTAAAAGTTCTTCCATTACCACTGCAATGCCTTGATATCCAAGCAATTTACACATTGTACGAAAATGTTGTGGTCCAACAAATCCTGAATACTGCCCATACTGTGTACTATATGCTAAATTTAATTGTTTACTTCCCCAAAGATAATGATGCGACATTTGTGGGGGTTTATCTCTGTGTACTGCTTGTACAAATTGAAGCCCACGACATTTTACAAACCTATTGTAAATATATTTCATTATAAATAACTATAAATATATAATTTCAATATAAATAACTATAAATTTTATATGCATCTATCATTATTTTTAATTAGAGAAATATAGAAATTATTAAAGTTATACCTATTCGTTGCTGCATTATAACAGTAATTCGGCAAAAAATCATAATTCAGTTCCCAAAATACATGAAGAGTAATTCTTCCATATGGAGCTAAAACATTATGATTTGCTTCGCGAAACATAGCATCATATTCATCTAATGCAAGCCATTTACTTAAAAGTTTATGAGTAAGACGATTCACTTGTAAAAGTCCTTCCAATTCCTTTAATACACGAAATGTTAAGTTACATATTGAATATGAATTAAATATTATAAGTATAACACATTAAATCTAATAATTCAACTTACCACGACTCCCGTAATATCGCCAGATTCAAATTTACTAATTGCTAAATCTAAAGACTTTTGCATATCTGCGTTAATACGTTGTGTAATCAATTTGTTTAAATCAATACTTCTTCCAAGTAACTGAACATGCCTTTGTTTTAATAAAGTTTCGTATCTGTTAGCACGAGGATATGGAAGTAAATACGCTCCTAACGCAACACATTCCACTCGAAATCTTTTATCTAACAAAATACTTGCAGCAAGTTGTTTATAGTGAGCAAAAATTTGTTCACTAAGTTTATAAACAAATTGATCAAAACATAAATTTACTTCAGCTTCTACTTCATCATAAAGGAACTGTTTTCGAAATATTGTCAAAGCATATAATGCACTATCATTGTATAAATCAAGCGGATATAAAACATATCTGAAACAAAATATTGTATTATAAAATATTTTTTAAATCTTGGATATATATATATATATTTTTTTTTTACTTACTCCATCATTGATGGCTCCTTGCTTCGTAATATGTGATCAGTCAAAATCCATGGCATAGACATTTCAATAGGAAACTGAAACAGGATTTAGAATATAAAATAATTTGCATATTATTAATTATAGATTTTAATATATCAAATAATATATATTTAATATATTTATATAATATATATATTATATACTTTTAGTGAGAATTGCACTACCCTTTAACTTTTACTGTAGAATTGCACTATCCTTTAACAGGCATACATTGATTTCATTACTAAATGCATGCTATTTGTATAAATAATAAATTTATAAACTTATAACTACTAATAATAAAATTGCGTAATGTTATAATATATAACATTCTATAATAACAATATAAACATTCTATGATATAAAAAATAATGCAATAATAATGAAATCAATAAACCATATTAATGGTGATCATTGCAATAAATAACAATTACTACAATCACTCAGGTTTAACAGAATACCTGAATACGTTTCTCCATGGTGATCAAATCGCTGCATTCTTCATTATGCTGGTGACGAACTTGGCATTTCTAGTCATGAAATCAAGCACACAAAACACTATTTGATATTTTTCTTTGTATATATTAATACAAAATATTCATCACTGTTTATTGAAAGTGAAGAAATAATATAAGCTATCATTTTTTAATAAATTATTTATATTTTTGAAGTTTGGAACAGAAATATATTCTGAAAATGTTTTTAATTACCTGTATCTTCCGACCCATAGTCATTTCTAGGTAAAATTCTCTGTACCATAATTGAGATAAATCACAACAATCTTGCAATGATTCTAAAATAAAATAATATAATTAATATATCCTTAATACAAAACGTAAACATGCCTAATTTAATTATACTAACCACTAAAATTTAAGAGGTAACTCCAATAAAAACTAGTTTTATGAAATTGATCAATTTGCACAAGATACTGGCCATCAATATCTTTCCTCAGAGTACGTTTTCCACCACTTTTATCCGCAATTAATGACTCTAACATAGTACGAACCATATAGAGCTGTGTTGAAGAAGGTCCTAAGAAATTTTTTGACAAACTATAACAATGTGCTATACAAAAAAAACTTATTTATATTTATTTAATACTTAATTATATTCATTTTTTAATCTTACCAACATTTCGACGCGGTACTTTAATACCAAACCCATTATCAGGATCCTTTTTTCCTTTTAGTGCAGGATCCCCTAATGGCTCTACTCCAAAATGCCAATCTGCACAAGTTTCTCTTACAGACACAATGATACTAAAGAGTATAATAAACAATTTATATATTATTAGATAATTATACAAAACTATATTTATATAAAAAAGAAAGCTATATTACAGTTACATAAAAAAAAAACATACGAACCTTCTAATAAGATCTTTTTTATTTTTAATTGCTTTACGTAATGGTTCTCGCAATGCAAGTTGAACAAAATCTTGTAATTCAGCATATATGTTTCTACGTATTGCGTCAATAAAAACTGTTTCCATACGTGCCATTAATACTTGTAATCCTTTGATCATTGCAATTACTTCTATCAACGCAAATTTCTCTTCATCTGTATAATTATAACGCGTTGCCTGATAAAAAGAGGATGTGTTGTACATTGTGTAACTAGTAGAAAATAAATAATATAATAGAAAATAAATATCACCCTCTCATATTCTTCAGCTTCTTGTGGACATTCTTTATTCATATGATGATCGGTAGGATGTAAAAGCTTCCAGCTATAAAGTTCTGTTACAACACTTGTCCATTGAGAAAGTAATTGTAATCCACGTAAAGCTAATTCTGCAGTTTCTCGATTTTCTGCATCACTGCCACATTCTTTATATGTTGTAGTTACTTCATTACTGTATCTATATTATAAAAAAAAAATATATTTTTATAAATTTAAAAATAGTATTTTTTCTTAATTTTACAGACATTTTAATTTTCACCTTGCTAATTCACTAATATATTTAACATGGTCTTCTCTAATTTGTGGAAGATGCACCATAAGATCTGCTTGTGGACTTATATTATTTGATGAAGAGGATAATGGCCATTTTGATGCATCAAAATGTTTAGAACGTTTAATATAATTAAAAGGTGCAATTTGCATATCACCAAACAATGGTACTACTTCCAAGTTCTTAAATATTCTATCAATTCTGTCCAATTTTAATTTCTTTTTCTGATCTAACTTATTGATATTACAAAGTTCACTATCCATTAAAAATAAACCAAATCCCATCACTTTTACTAGCATATGTTTTTCATTTGGAGTCAAATACATTTTAGTCTCAAACATATGAACACATATATTAACAACATCTGCAAGTAATTCTTCATATCCTGGAATTTTTTCTAAATTTTCTTTTACTGTATCACGAATTTTATTTTGTGTAGCTAAAAACATTGATAAATTTTGAGATTCTTGTAATGTTTGAGAATCAGACATTACTTTAAGAAACTGAGCAGCTCTGAAATAATAATATGATTATTTTCTAAAAGTTTTATGATATAACAAATTCAAAAAACAATAGTTACCTTCTGTATGTAGAATAGTCATTTTTTACACTGGATTTCATATTTTTAAGTTCGTCCAAAACTGCAAACATGTTGATAAATTTTCCTAAAGTAAGTAAATATGCTTCAGAAACAAAATCTTTCCTTTTTTCATGATGACACAAACGTTTTACTTCCCCAGAGAATCTTTCAATTGCTTTTCTCTAAAAACCATTTATTTATTATGTAATGAATTAAATTTTATCAGTATACATCATAAAATCAAGTTATTAAATACATACCTGAAAATACATAAAATTTAATAACTTATTTACTTCTGGTGCCAATACCTCTACTGTTTTTTCATAAATTTCTACTCTGTTAGGCTGTTCATTAGATTTTGGTTGAGGTATTGCACGGGAACAACATCTCCAAGTATATAGCATTACAGCATGCTTTAAACCTTCTTCCAGTAATTCATTCTTTAAATTAAAGGTAATAGATTAAACATGCAGCAATTCCATGAGCATGAAAAATAATATTATCTCACATCATATATATATAATTAGATATCATAACATACAATTTATAAATACAATTTGATAATTACCAAACTTGCATGAACAGTAGCTTCTTCAATGTATTTGGCAATTCCAGTAACAAAGCCATTTCTATCTTCAAAATTAGTATCAAAATTGGCTTGATATACTACAGAACATGGTTGTGCCTCAATGCAAGGCTGTTCATCAGGTAACGTAAATTCATCAAGTACATCAACATTTGATAAGGCATCGCCCAAAGTTACTTTGTCAGTAGCCATTAGAACTTAAGAATAAACCTAAATAAAAGTATTAAGTATTAATAAAAATTAAATCTTATTAAAAACATAAAACATAAAATTAATTGATTATTTAAAAAATATTTATAAAATGAATTTTAAACGAAGGTCTATGTAGATAAATTAATAATTAAGAAAATTAAAATTTCACGTAGATATTAATCAAAATAATCATCATATTTATAATACTTACCTCTATAGAGGTTAAGGTTCTAGAGACAAGTGTATTAAAATTTCGAACTTTTTTTTATAACAAAGCAAAATAATTCTTGATTCTTTTATAATTTATTCAATACATTTTAGTATAATAATTTCTAATTGTACCATAAAGACAATTATGTACGTTTAATACTCCACCCTCACCCTAGAAAACATAAGATGATTATCTTGTCAACAATACTGTACTTATATATAATAATTGACGTTCTTAAAATGAAAATCTGTGTTAAGAAAAATTGGTTGGTTCTACTTAACACGTATTTAGTACTTAATATAACTATTAATTTCCATGAGAATAATACTTTTCGAAAAAAAAAAAAAATATATATATATATATATATATACTCCAAAAACTTTGTTTTATAATTCATTAATATTATAATTTACCAATGTTAAAATTCTCTCATTTCTTTATCAATTCTAATTCATAGTTACTTTTGTTAATTGTACTTACGATTAGTTAAAAGATTTAAATTAATGTAAAAGACAAATCATTTAAAAATTATATTTTTAACCACAAAGATAAAATATGATTACAGTGATTCTTATTGTATCAATTTCTTTGGCGTGTGATACGTATATTGTAAAAACTTTCATAAAATGTAATTAATGCACATTCCACTACATTAAATATTTGGTAATAACTGTATATATGATATATTATATTTATTTATGCGAATTATAAAGAAACACTTTTAAATAAATTAAAAATTTGATGTTTATGAAAGAAAGTTGAGAATCATTGCTTAGAAATATATAAAACGTGGTAGAGTTAGAGTGTAATGTACTCAGTACTCAATCACAAACGCTAGAAACAAAGAGCAAAATGTGTAACCATGAAGGCACTATTTGAATCTGTGATAAAGAAAACAATAAAAAATTTGAATTTGTTTAAAACATTCCCATGGTATTTTTGAAATTTTAGTTCAATAACATATCATATCTGATTGTTAAAAAAAATACATATTAATCTGTTTAAACGAATAGTTTATAAGATGGCAGACGAGGTGTTGATAAATATTTTAACTTTAAATTGTTGGTAAGTGATATAAATATGAGATTACTTTTGTTTAATTGAATCTAGTTTAAAATTATTTTTATAACAATTATATTTTTTTATAAACATTTTCATATATTTAGGATATATAATTGTAATTAACAAATGTATATATAATATATATTTTAGGGGGATACCATATGTTTCACAAAATAGGAATGCTCGTATGATAGCAATTGCAGAAAAATTTGCTACTGAAAATTATGATATCATTTGTCTGCAAGAAGTATGGTCAGTTGAAGATTTCAAAATGATAAAAGTTAAGACACAGGAACAGTTACCTTATTCGCATTATTTCTACAGGTGAATATCTCATTCATTATCATTTTAATTATTAATTGTGAGAATAAAGTATTATGAGAATATAAGTTTAAGTTAAAATATATTAGTATAATAGTAAACTTGTTTCTACTATTAATAATGTTAATTTTATTAAATGCATTGTGTAGTGGTGTCCTTGGGTCAGGAATTTGTATTTTATCTAAATTTCCTGTTAAGGATGTGATGTTTCATAAATGGTCTTTAAATGGATATGTACATAAAATACATCATGGAGATTGGTTTGGTGGAAAAGGTGTTGGCCTCTGTAGACTTCAAATTCACAATATGAACATTAATGTTTATATTACACACGTAAATTTGATTATTAAGATTTATAATTGAGATCTGTTTTGGATATAACAATAAGTATTAAATATTTCAGTTACATGCAGAATACAATAGTCACAGTGATGAATACATAGCACATAGGATTCTACAAGCTTTTGATACTGCCCAATTTATTAAAATGACTTCTGGTGGTGTTGACTCTGTAATATTGGGAGGTGATCTTAATACAGAACCTAAAGACTTAGCTTATAAAATAATTTGTGGTGTTGCTGGTTTAGCAGATGCTTGCTCAAGTAGTTCAAATAATTTAGGGACCATTGAGTGTGCCAATAATAGTTATACTAATTCAAAACTTGCAAGAAATTTTTCTGAGGGGAAACGTATAGATCATATTTTATATCAAGGTTCAAAGAATGTTAAGGTGTGTTAATTTATTATCATTAGTTTACCAATACAAAATAATTATGTTAATAATATTACATTTGTAGATAGAGATAACAAATTTCCAACATCCTTTCCCAAAACGAGTACCATACAAAGACTTTAGTTACTCTGATCACGAAGCTGTGATGGCAACTTTTAAATTTAGCCCTGGTGAGTTAATAAATATAATCACATGAAAAATGATATAAAAATGAATAAAAATACTTACATTTTTTTTATTACAGGTGAATCTGAAACTATAAATACAGATGTTAAAGATTTAATAAAGGAAGCTATAAATATATGTGAAACATCATTGAAAAATATTCGTCGACAGCGATTTTGGTATTTGTTGTTAAGCTGTATATTAATTATACCACTTGTGTGGTCTATGGGATTGGATTGTTTTCTTTCATCTCTCGATGTAACTATTGGGGTTAATATAGGACGTATCTTATTAACAGCAATACTGTGTTATACTTTGTTTATGAGTTCTATATGGAATAGTGTAGAAAAGAATGCTTTGAAAGCAGGATGTTCAGAAATGGAAATTTATTTAGCAAATTTAAATAATAATTTATGTAAAAATTAAGTTTGTACAGATCTTGCAAGTATATAGTTCAAAATTTGAACTTCCTTTTTAAACTATTTCATAACTTTTCAAATTAAAAAATCAAACAATATCATTTCTAACAAAAATATATTTTCTTACTAAGAATATAATTATTAATAAATTGTATCATCTATGCACATTAATATTCTCGTTATTATATTATCATAGGACAATAATTAAACTAAAATATACAAAGTATCTCTTTTTTATAAAACAATTTTATAAAATGCATCAACTGTTTTTATATAATAACTTTTTAAAATCACATGATATTCACTTGTAGATATATAGATAATAAATTAATTTAATAGTATATTAATTAATTTAATAGTTAATTCTTTTAAATTAAATTTCATATAGAGTAAAAGAATAAAAATTTCTTAAATATTAAAAATAAAAAGAATTTAGAAAATTTTGTTAATAACAAATATCTTATAAAATATTTTAAAATATTTCAAAATGAAATTTTAATTTGCAATAATGTATAATTTTGTTTATCATAAAATGATATTTTAAATACATTGCTTACATTGTTATATTTGACAATCTTTTATTATCATATTAATTTATAATTTAAATTATTCAATTTTTAAAATTCATTATAATATTAATATTACAACATTAATAAAATTGTTATTGTAAATTATAAATATATTCATTTTTTTGAGATATTTAATTATAAATTGATGTAGTCTTTATATTATTAAAATTTTATTAAAAATTCTGATTATATTTGGTATTTATTTATTTTATCACATTTTGATATCATATGTGTGTACACGTGTGTGCACTTATGCGTGGAGATTACCGCACTATAAACAATGTTATTGCCTATGAGATCTCCTAAAAGCTGTATATTGGATTAATATCTTTTAGTACAAATATATTTAAATATCATATAATATATTAGCACTATATATGTAGATATATATAAATTTTTCTACAAGTGATTATATACACTATAGACGTCTTTGAGCAAAAAGGCTCCTAATAAATAAAAGATGTTTGTATGTGTGATGTAAATGTGTACGCGTGCGCACGCGTGTGTAATTGACTATGTAAATTGTACCCAAAGGAATTTAAATAGAAAACATTGTATTTCACAAGTGTCATTGTATAGCATTCCTGTTTTCGCGAACATATGCTTTAGTAGGCAATAGTACTAAACATACCCTACGAATTATGGAATGTAAAAACAATATAGGCACTCTTTGGTTTTTCCAAATTCAAGGCAATTGTTCAACATAATTCTTTGGGACCAATCCTGTTTTACCATTTAATGTACCTTCCAACCATCCTGGTTCCAAAGAGGCCTTTACTGTAATTGAAAATTATAACAATATACTCATAAGGCAGTCTTTTTATGTGCAATTATTACTAAATTTTGTATACCATTTGTAATAATTTGATTTGGTTCAAATGACAATTCTCCATCGCTTTCAGCCACACATGCATATAAAGTGCGGACTCTCCTATAAGAAAAAATGTATTTTTAAACAATACAATATTGATATCTAATAGAAGTACATACAGAACATTATGATAAAGATGTTTAATAAGAATTTCATATTTACCAAATACCAGGTACTTGTCCAGGGCTTGAACGTCCACTACTAGGTGATGTATTAACCCTAAAAATAAAATTATGTGCATACTAAAAATACATTTAGGTAACGAATTTAAATGTTTAGCAGTTTAGTAAGAAAAATCTTACACAGATACTGATGCATTACTTCGTTGAGCATAACTTGATGGATAATGTACAGACATTATGGAACCACGTTTTTGTTTTACTGGTAAATCAGATGAAAATGAATGTGGATCCGAAGCAATTGATTCACTCGAGCTACTTGTATTGCCACTGGTTAATACTGAATTTATACAATTATTTACGATTATTAAATTATAAATCACGCAGATAAACGTTTAAAAAGGATTAAAATAACCTTTATCTGCGGAATGATACATAAGATTTGTATTAGTTAATTTAACACGTCCACTTCGACTATCTAAATATGTTGGCATTCTGTGACTCGCATGATCTGTTTCTTCATAGTCCCCATTTTTTCGTTCGTCTATAGAAGATGCTTTAGCAACAACTGCTAGTGAGCTATCATAATATGATCTCATACCAAGCTGTGCAAATTAATTTAATTTCAGACAATATATTGTATAATCCATATAAATCCACATTTAAGATCAATTAATATACAACTTACATGTCCATGTGGTGAAGATACATTACTATGTACTGGATACCTTAGAAAAGGAGTACCATTACCAGAAGATGTTGATCCATCTTCTACATTAACGCGTTGCGATCTAGAGGCAGCAGTATTTTGTACTGAGCGTACAGTATCTTGTGGTGGACCAGCAATTATTCTCTCACAATTTTCAATTAAAATTTCAACTACGATATTATAAAATTTAATATCCATTATAGAAGCTACTGTTTCTTCTTCTGGTCGCAACAAAGATGGACCAAAACATACAGCTAAATTACCAATAGTCATTAAATTTTTATCACTTTTTTTCGCCACACTGCAAATATCATACAATTGAATAAATTTTACTTAACTGCACAATTTGTTTCATTTTGATTAGATAGAATCAAATCTGTGATTATATACTATACCTGTACAAATGTTTAATAAGAAGAACTAGCATATTGAAGTTTGCTTTCGGAAGCCGATAAACAAGATTATGAACATCATTAATACGTGCTTCTTTGATTTCTTGTTCTGTTAAAAAGAATAATAAAAATGAAAAATATAATATGAAAAAAATTTATTTTAACTTATAAAAATTTAATATAAAAATGATAGTATTCTTAATTTGAAGATTGAAATAAAATAATATTATAGAGAATACCTATACGCACTCGCAGCTGAAATGAAACTATTATAATATCGGAAAGTCATTAGTGGTTCAGACAGTGTCCTCAAATATGTTTTGAGTGCACTAGTAATAGTTTTACTTTCCCATTCAAAGCGATCATCAAGATTAAGTTTTTCTAATTTCCTCCTATCTAACCCCATTGCTAAAAGTTTATTTACTTTGGAAGCAACACCAACAACTCTATATAGACCCTGTTCTTCAAGGCCTGTAGAGTAATATAATGTATTAAAATTATTTCTTGATGAATTTTTAAAATAAAATAATTAAATCGTATATATCTTCACCTCTATCTTCAAGTGTTGTAATGCATTTTGATACGAATATAAAACCTGTTTCATCCAAAACAGTTTCTTCAGATTTAGTTGATGCACCTACTATAGGATAATTCTGAAATCATATACCAATTGTGTTCAATTGATATATCGATATATGATCGTTTGTGCACAACGATTATTCGTAATTTAAAATATAATTAGAAATTAAATAATAATCACTTACTGGTTCTTTACCATCCATGGCATCAAGCCATAATTTTCTATCTTCTTCAGAAAGTGCTTGAAATGTGTACACTATGTTACCTCTAAAAAATATTAAAAAATTATAAAACTAATATACAAATATTTGCATTACAAATTATTATGAATTGAACTCACTTATCAACAGTGGTAATATCAAAACAAAATCTTTTTTCAATTGTATCTGACATACGACGTACACAAGATGCCAGGGTGAAAACCTCTTTGCTACTCTATTAAGTTAAAACAATGCTATTGATTCTTTTTTCTTGATAGTAAATTTATAGTAACATTCATAACAATTAATTGAAAATTAACTTACAAATTTTCCTGTAAGTTGATTATAAGGTATCATTGTAAATTCCTTTTTGTCTTTTTGATATGTGCAATACTGTTTTGTCCATGTTGTGCCAAATGCTTCTATAAAAATTTATGATTATATTAATACGTTCAAATATTAATAAAGATTGTTACATTTATTAAATATATAAAAATCAATATACTTACTTTTTTCCATTAGAAATAAATAACCTTCACGTGTGTAAAGTTTATTGACCCCACTTTCTACAGCAGACTACAAAATGAAAATATTACTAATATTTTCATTATCATAATTTTATTATTAGTTGTTATTAGTATTACGCAATAAATGATTTTTTTTAATAATACAATATGTGAATGAAACTTACAGTCAATCATTTCTAGAATTAATAATTTTATATTGTTTTGATATACATCATTTCTTCTTATAAATTGTAAATAAAAATATAATAAAAATAAATAATTAAAATAAGTAAAATATGTCACATACCTTTTTCATATCCTTCATTTTATTCATAAGTGATTCTGTTTTATCCCGGGTAGCAAGGAAATTTTCTCTAGTCTTGTAAAACACACACACACACATAAAATTGAAAATTAGTAAGCTATTTGCCATGCTGTTATCCTAATAATATTTGCACCACACAAAAATTTAGTAAGAAGTTACATTTAAGTATATCTACAAGTAGTTGAACATTAACAACTAAATCATATTATAAAAGAATTACTAATATTAAAATACTTCAAAGTGCACAAGACATTTAAAAATACCCAATAATATATATCCCAAATAATCTTCTTAAAATATTTGGAATATGTTGTATCACATTCTATAATGATAAACTGAACAGAGTAATGTATATTAGAATAAAATGACACAATTTTTTTAATTTTTTTTATTTATAAAAATTATTGAATTATTATTTATTATAAATAAATTATAAAAATATATAAGAAATCGAATGTGAAACAACAATATACAATGTACTTTATAGATTTATATAAATCAATGTTACAATGCACAAAGCAACTCTGTTGTTTGAATAGTGCTAATGTAAGTAATCAGTTTTAGAATCGTGCTTCTAATGCTTTTTCATATATTTTTAAGCAATGAAATACGAAGTAAAAAGAAAACCAACCTTCTGTATTTTTAGCTGTAATTCGGTCATATAAGGTTTAAAATCTTCTGCAACTTCATGTCCTTGATGATAGAAAGTTAACCAACCAAACATAAAACCTAGTAACTGAAAAAAAAAATTTATAACAAAATGTTTAATTATCTCTAATTTATAGTTCAATAACTTAACGAAAAACTTATAAAAAGAAAAAACTTACAGTTTCCACAAATTCAAATTTTTTACGTTCTTGTACTTCTTGAAGTAAGAACACATATTCTAAACTAGCTTGACAAAAATGTCTCTCGGCCATTTCCAATGTTGCATCAGCCTAAAAATAGTATATCTTAATAGATCAGACACTATAAATGATTTACTTTCAAAATATGTAAATATTCATACTTCTTGAAGAACATTGTCTTGTTTTTTCGTAGATAAATTCAAGTAGCGTTCTTGACTTTGACAGAATTTTATAGTCTGTTTCTCAAATTTTTTCCTTCCTTCCTATTAATATATTTCAGTTATATATTATTTCTTAAAACAAATTAAAATTTCTATATTACCTTGACACCTCCTATATGTTCTTTTCTAAAGTTTTCCAAAGGAAGTATAATTTGATCAGGAGCACGATCAAGCTAAAAACAAAAATTACTGAATAAAGTAAAATTTTTGTAAAAGTATAAATTTAAATTCATTGAATCACAATAAGCAATGATGTTATCTTGTATTAAAATAAATATATATGAAAATAAAATTATACAACTTTTAAGGATTATATGTGCATATATGCATAACAAACAATAAAAAATGATAATTATATTGTGAGTCAATGTTTATTACAAAAACACAATATTATAAAAAATATGTAATAAAATTATATAAATAATAAGTAATGTAGAAATCTATTTTGAATTGAAATAATAAACATTTTTTATGTGTTTTATTAAAATAATAATAGTAATAACAACAACATTTTCATGTAATAAGATCATACTATATTTAAAATTTATGATTATTAAATAATGTTTAAGAATATTAAATGATCTATTGATTCTAATATCTCTAATCCTTATTAACATTTCATTCAAAACGCATTTTTAATTTCTTATAAATTTTTATAGTTGCTTTTTTGATACATAAATGAAATATATTAGAAAACTGATTTATATTACTACAATTTTTTTTCAATAATGGTTCTATTAATGCGTGTATGTAAAAATCACTAAATAATACAAAAATTTATGTAATATGAATTAAATATAAAAACACAATTTAATTATTTTATTAGTCACACATTTATGTATCAAGAAATATTTATTTATAGTATTAAAAGAAAATGTGATTTACTAATACACATTACTTGAATAAGCTTATCATAACTACTTTAGCACTAAATACTGAAGTGAACAATATTGTGCCTTTATATTCAAAATATAGATGAGATGTAATGATCCAATCCTAATTATTTATTCTAAACATCATAAAATCTTGTACTATGTCAATACTAAAATAGAAAATTAGATACAAAATTATTGAACTATAAAAAAAATTACTAAGACATTCCTGTTTTGAAATGATTGCAAATGTATGTATGTGTCCTCTATTCACACATACATACAAGCTATAATAAAAGCATAACAGCATTCTGTTATTTCACTATTTGGAAAGAAGACTTATTTTTCATAACAAATATTTAAATATGCAACTTACTTAATTATTAAAGATTATTAAACACATAACTTGTTAAAAAATGTTATTGATATGTTAATAATACTAAGAATACTTAGTCTTTGTTTTTATATGCATTAAATGCTTAAAATATTTTATAAAGATATGTTATATATGTGTAACAGTTACATGCAATATACTATATGAAGTGTTCACTTGCTCCTTGAAGAGGATATTATTATAAATGCTGAAAGCTCTCTTGTAATTAAAAAAATAAGAACTATTTATATGTGCATTCAGAAACATGACAAAGAATATGTACATTATGATACACTAAATTGTTTGCTTTTAAGAAACACTTGAAAAAATAAATATAATTTAATATGCAAAATATAGAAAACATTTTGATTGAAAATATGACTCAAAAGATATACCATTAAATAACCAGGATGTGCTCCTTCTATAAAAACAAAGGTTTTTTATAATGACACTTATTATATCTTTTTATATATATTTTGTAGAGAAAACAAAAAAAGTTTATTATTTAAAATATTTTAGTTAATTTAAAAAGAAATTATATTGTAACTTTTATGGTAAACTTATACCAATCATATTGCAGTTATTCATTTCTTATATCAAACATTATAAAATTGAATTATAATGAATTAATAAAACTATAATAAATATTTTAATTATTTTGATCCAAGAATATAAATTTATCTAATGAGTATAAAACATACTTATATACTAAAAACATTGCATACCATGCGATCCCTCTCATCCTCTATTGATGCAATAAGTTTACCAAATTCCTTAAGGCTTTGTGATATGTGAGTTTCGTCTTCAGTTTGAGTTTCTCCAATACATTCAAAACTAAAATTCTGCAATATTTTGGAAAATGCTCTTTGCGCTTTGGATAAATCTAAAATGGTTAATAGATTCCATAATATAATATGCTATGACATAAAAATAAGTATTTAGTACAAGTTGCACAATAGTAAAACATGAAGATATAATATACGTAATGAATTAATTAATAAAAATAAATTAAATCTTGAAAAAGAGTTTAGTGATAATTAATATAGTTGATTATAAGATTGATCAATATTGTAATTTTATAAGTAAAATGTGTCATTGGAAAATACGAAAGTAAAACAGAGTAAGATAAGAGCAGCTGTTACATGAGCATAGAAAACCTTATCAATCTTGGAACAAATAGACTTACTCTTGGCAGCTTCTAAAAGATCTTTGACCACCTTGATGAGCCGTTTAATTTGTTGGCTGGTCTTGTCCAATTCACGCTCATGATAATGAAGATTTTCTCGAAAATAAGGGCTATCGGTTAAGCAATCCGTAAACTCTAATGGTTTGAGGCCAACACCCATTATTCTTGATTGTATATTAAAATTCAAATGTCATTAATAAATCGAAACAACAAAACCGATAAATTAACACTTAGAATAATTATTACGATTTATGATCACTTAACGAAGACGGTTTTATCACAGTACGTCCATTAGAACACTTTGCAGCGCGAACGTTCTCTAACTTGAAGAAAAATCAGTTCGTAATGTTTCTTTCATTTATTGATAGTCATGAACGATACATTTTCTGAATCTTTGTTAAGGCTAAACAAATCACTAGCAAGATCATATAGATAAGAGCTTTATAATGTCGATTAAAGATCATGTACCCTCTTGAGTGAAATGAACTAACTATAGTTTAAATGGCGGGTTATTCAAAACACTTGTGATATGACATACGGTATGTAATAAAATTATATTATAAATACAAAATGATTATGTAGTACTTTTAAAAATAACTTATATTGATAAGTATATAATAATTATTATTATAAACTACAAACCATTATGAAAACGAAATTATACATTATAATTAATAATTAATATTTCAAACTCACAAAAAATCACATTAACACATAAACCTTATAATTAAATAACCATAAATTATTTTTTTTTAATAAATATTTTAATAATAAAAAACATTTATATAAATAATTAATTAATAATTTAAAATATGTACATAATGTATATGTGTGTGTGTGTGTGTGTATGGAGGAAGGAATGCACGAATGTATGAATTTATTATATTGTGTTTAAATAAAATTATAAATAATATAGTATTTAAAACATTTGGAATATAAGTATTATATGTTCACGAAATACTTTGCAAAAGTCGGAGAATAGTAGATAGACCAAAGAATCCAATCTTCTATGTCTTTTAAATGCAATTTATGATATTACAGAAACAAGAAGTGAGTAAGAGAGTATTGAATAATTTTCCAATTTTTCTTTCTAGATGACAGTGTTAAAATATCACTTACCTAAGAGTACAAACAGTTGTGAAAATTTAGAAGCAAAGTTTGCTTTCTTAAATTGACTTGAATTCCATACATTTCTCATGCAACACTATGATGTTTTTATATTAACATAGCGTTATTATATATTTGCAAAATTACATTGTCTTGTATACTTACAAATATCGATCTTCGATACAAAATGTCTATGTCTTGAACTTAGGCTTGGATTATCATAATCTTGAACATGAACAATTTATTTAAAGAATGGAATCCCATTGGTATATTGATAACGGAATCTGAATGTAGTACAGTTGTATTATAAATAAAAAATACTATAAATAAATGAACACAGGTTTGTCATCAAAAATATAATTCAAAGCTAGTATATGTCGAATAAAAAGCTTCTACTCTTATAAAATTTACATCAATTAATATGATGCAATTATTTACGTATTCATTTTCATAAGTAAATTTGCCGAAAAGTTGGTTAGACTTCTTGATGCTGTTTCTCTTTTACACTAATAATTTTCTCGATAGATCTGTCTTTTTCTTAAAGGGGGATCAGTGTTGAACGTGAAATACTGAGTCCGTCTTTAGTTATTCGAATGCTAGTTGAGCCTGTGAACTATAAATTGAATAACCTACTAGAGAGAAATGTGGTCAATTTTCCAGTCTATGATTGTGTGGTGTTTGTATAATAGGTTACATTGTGTCCTCTAAAATGACGTTTCTAACTTGTAAATATTATTTATTTGACACTAACTGATTTTTGTTGATTATTAGGACTCGTTGACAAGTATTTTCATTGTCTGTAAACCTGTCTATTGTTTAACAATTGATGTGAGGTTATGATAAGAAAATTAATTTAAGTCACATCCCGTGTCCAATGTTTACTATTAGATCATTTTTTGGAACTATTAGAGGTAAATAACCTATTGTTTATGTTTTACTGAAAAGATATAAATGTAATTTCTGTTAATACATAAACATTTACATAACCTCTCTTGTAAACGTGCTTGTTTTGACATTCGGTGGATTCACGCTGTGATTAAAACTCTCACACATTTATTTGTAACTTGTACATAACCCTTAGTTTCGGTAAATTTTATTTATTAATTTTAATTTTTTATTTTTTTGATTAATTTACCACTATGTTTGAAGTATTTGTTATAATATTCAAAAGATGAGATAAAAAACATAATAGTCTCGTCAATAAACAAATGTATGTAAAAGTACATTTGCAAAATATTTCGCATTAATATTTTCTTATTTTTTTATAATAAATTATATTATCACTTTTCATCAAATTATTCTGCTTAATTGAAACCACTTTTAATATTATAATTTTTTATTTTTCATTATATATATAAATATATATATTTATATAATATTATGAATACAGCTTCATATAATGTTTTGGTTTATAATTTCGACTTTGGTATATAATGTTTTTCTTGTAAATATAATATGAATGTTTTTTTTTTCATTAATATACACAAATTTTTAAAGTGTTAATAATTCAGTTACATATAGTTGAATAATGTGTTACATAGAAAATAAAATATTCAGATAAATATTAAAAAAATTTACTTTGATCATTAATATCAATAGTTTATATTTTATACTAGATTTATTTTATAAAGTGTAACACTCTCAAAAATAATATTGTAGCATTATTTTAAATTAAACTTATTAACATAAGTATTACGTAAATTAATGTAATATACATTTTTTAAATTGAAATTAGATTATAAAAATTATGTTATGCCCATTAGTCATGATATTAATATTTTATGAAATTATTTCAGATCATGAAAATTCATTCATATATCAGATATGACATTAAATGGTTTTAGCAATCAAAAATTAAAATGATTGGTACAGCCTGTAGTTTAGAAGATGCTTGTCAGCAGGCTCAGGTATTATTTGATTATTAATTTATTATAATTTTGTAACTATTTCAAGAGTAAATTTCTATATTTATATTGTTTTATACAGGATATGATAAATCAAGTTTCCAAATGTTGGAAAAATGTTCAAGGACAAAATTCTGTAAGTTTAACATGTGATAAATCATCTATTCAAAAAAAAGAACAGAGTCATTCTAAACATAGCATTCAGTCAAAATTGACTAGATTATATTTTGAAGAACTTACTAAAGTTCCTCATGCAACTCCTGACTCTGTGTTGGTATGTATATTTTACAGAAACTTATATAAATTAATATGATAAATTAATTTTATAAATTAATAAATTGAGTTACTATGTATTGATAATACTTTTGTTCATATAGAATAATTTAGAAAATGAATGTGATCTTTTGGGAAGATTGGTGCAAAGAGAAAGTTTACATACATTAATTGTTAATCTCTATGCTGGTAATAAAGGATACTCACTAGCTGTAAGAAATAGGTAAGTACATTACATTTTACAATTAAATGTATAATAATATATATTAGAAAACTAAATTAATAATATTAAATTAATTAAATAATTTTAATTTAACAGTGATAAGGGGAATCAGTATGATAAAAATTCAATATTAGCTGAAACACAATTGATGGGTTACGAACAGGGTGAATTGCTTTCATGTATAGATAATGGTCAATTGCCTGCAATGTTGGCTGAACAACTAGAAACCAATCATTCTCATTTATTTTATGATGGCTGTATAATAGCTGAAGTTCGAGATTATCGAAAAGCATTTCCTCACACTAAAGCTGAAGTTCATCATGTGCTTCTTAAGCCCACAACACAAGTGAGAAATAAAATAGTAATATAATATATTACTATTATTTTACAATACATTTATTATTTTTCAAACTAAAAATGCAAGCTATTTTTTAATAACAGTTCATATAAATTTAAATTTTTTAATTTTTGGTAGTAAAAATATTAAAAAAGAAAATTGAAAATAATTTTTAAGTAAAAATGAAGTTTGAAAAATATTAATATAAGTAATAAAAAAATATTTTTAGATGAAACGTTAAAGAAAGGAATAAAATTAATTGGCATAATGTTTTCATATTTTTTAGAGTGTACTTTCAGATGTATCAACCTTGACTAGTGATGGTGATTGGAGTCATGAAGAACGATTAATGTTAGAATCGCATTTAGTTGCAGCTACTCAAGGACCTCTTTGTCTTGATCCAAATCCTATTCCTAGCTTAGCTACAACACGATTGAAGCAGTCTAAATCTCTGCTTACTGATCATCAACTTATGAGACAAGCCAAAAAGTTTTCACAGGTAATTTCGATTTTTATTTATTTGTGCTTATATGTTTTATCAGATGACTTAATTTTGCATTTTTTTTTTTTTTTAATAGGTTACAGTTAATCGCAAAAGAAAATTGGAACAATTAGCACAACCGGAGGGACTAACAATACAAGATTTAATGCAGAAATTAAGAACAAAAAGGAGAATAGTTACAACCACTGCCTGTCCACCGCCTTCTCTTACAAACCCTCCTTTACTTCCACCAAGTACACCTATCGATGTTTTAAGGTATATATTTCAATAAAAAATTCATTTTAATATTGTTTATCGTTAATATACAAATTAATATACAAAATTATACTATGATAGATTTGCAAAAGCATATGAACGCCCGCGAGAAACAAAAGACTGTTTGCCACACGTTATAGAAGAATATATATTAGAAACGGGAGGAAGTCAAGGTGAAATAGATCACATAAAGCTTTCAATTCTACAAAGACCTTCTAATTCTGAGTACCTGGGAGAGCTTTATATGGATAAGAATCATCGTGAAGGAGAGAAAAACGGATCAGCGTGCCGGTAAATTCTTCTTTATATTTAATTCATTTTCGTTCTATCAAATTATATTTTGTAGTTCGTTGAAATCGTGAAAATTAATTAAATAAATAAATCATTTGGAATCTTTTTATAGGTTCACATTAGGTACAAGAGTTCTGGCAAATCATTACATTCAGCAATTTACAGAAATATTTACGGAAGAAGGTAGAAAGAATGTTAGAATAAAACATGTTGTACCAGGGCAAGTTCCTCGTGTAACATGTACACCCGGTATGCAGCGAGCTCATCAACAGGTACACATTCAAAAAGTAAAACTATTTGTTCAACTTAATGTTTTGTATATATTAATATTTTTTTTCTTATTATATATGTTCTCAAATAAATACTTCATAAATTTGTTTTAGGCGCAGCAAGCAAAAGCAGCACAATTAGTTGCTCAGCACTTACAGCAAGCTCAATCTCAACATGTTGCGCAGCAGGTAATTTAAATATTTCTCACTAAAGATTTAAATAAATAAATCTCATAATCATACCAAACTTCAGTAAGATTATTCTGAAATAAACTAATCTAACTGGACTATTCTAACATTCATTACTATTTTAGATCTTATCAAGAGCTCAAGGTCAGTTAAATACTTTAGCTGGACAAGTAGCTTCAATGAAAACTATGACAGAAGCTACCACTTCTGCACAAAACAACTTGACATGCGTAGATGCAACAAATATTCCACAAGTTATTGCCCAAAATGAGACTACGTCAATGAGTCCAGGGCAGTCTTTGACCAATGGTGGATCAAATGCTTCCACATCCGTACAAATTGATAACTCTACTATGTCAGTTACTGATGGCAGTTCTTGTAATGGGTCTGGAATTTTAGTTTTTCAGCAAAAGTCAAACAGTAACATTAACAATACTACATCTACAAATGTTCCAGTTTTGGTACGAATTACATGAATTTATATAAATTGTGTGTAACATTATATTTTGATATATTAATTCTATATATTATTTTATTCATAGCAAGCTCAGTTGCAAGCTGGAACACAAAATTGTGTTACAGAAACCGTTAATCAGAATCAAAATGAAATGCCGTTTAAAAAACATTCTACCAATCCTGCAATAACGGCTCTTGTAACGTCTCTTATGAATTCTGCTCAACAATTTCAACAGCAAGCTGCAGGTTTGTTGTTAATATGTACTTCAATGCAAAATAAAAAAAGTGTAAGAAAAAAATAATTAAACATTCAAAATATATTGAACATTCTTGCAGCAAATGCAGCAGCTGCTGCTATGAATAGTAATGCACAGACTACAAATAAGTCAAATAATGCTGCGATCCTTAGTTTGTTAAATAGTAGCCCTGCCAATTTGACGCAACAGAAAGTCCAACCACGAAGGATCTCTTTGAATGCTTCCATCCCATCTAGAGTTCTTAGTCATGGAAATGTTATTAATGTCCCTAATACAACTGGTCAAGTAAGTCAATTAAACTTGTACTTATACATTTTTGAGATTAATATATTTCGAAAGTCTAAGAAATATATTTTTAGGTAAGAGTGAGTTTAAGTTCAACTTTAACAGGACAATTAAATTGTAAACAACAACCTGTCAAAGCAACAGCTGTGAAATTAGCTCGCGTGCAAGATCCTACTTCAACTCTTGGATTATCGATGTCAGGACTTTCAGCTTTATTAGCAGGTAAATATTTAAGAAAATTATATAAAATATAATTTTTTAAGTATGAATAAGTTGGAATTATGTATCGGTATTATTAAAATAATATTTTTAATGTTAATAGGAACACCATCTGCAGATAATCCAATACCGGGAATTAACTCTGGCTCTTCTCTGCTTGAGCGATTAACTGCTTCTTCCAATCAGAATAATCAATCTACGACGCCAATGAGTACTTCACCATCTACCAATGTGAACCTACAGGGTGTAAACCTTACTAGTCTGTCAAATTCTATCAATGGTCTCCAAAATGTTCAGGTTGTGGAGAGCTGCTTATTTCTACATATGGCGTAGAGGATGAAATACTACTGTACTATTCATTATATGACAGGTATCATTTCCCGGACTATCACAACCCATTACGATGTCGCTAAATGTGTCAGCGACGACGGGTTCTGTTACACCTACAGGGGTCATTGTTTCTCTACCTATATCATCTGCAACTAATACTTGCACCACGGTTTCTAGTGTTAGTTTTTTTTTTCTATTTCACGCATCTGCACATTTCGATTGATTTAACATAAGAAGAATAAAAGTTATTCTAAAATATTGATTTATGTTTTTAGATGGTAGCTACTACAGTTGTTACAACAGCTATTGCTGGAAGCACACCAACGGTAGTAATAGCTAATCCTGCTAATACTCATTTGTCATTACCAATTGGTAAGAATTATTTCTTTTTGATACATTGATTTATATGTTATTTTTATATAAAATTACTTTATTTAATATATTAATGGTTGACTTAAAAAGATAAGTAAATGTTTGATATCGATATAAATTGTATAATTGTGATATACAAAATAAGTTAGTCTTATTTTATTATTCTATAAATGTTGTAGCCCAAATAATACCTTCTGCAGTCAAAGGATTATCGCAACAAAACATACGTAGTAGTAATTCTGTTACCCTCGCACAGGTATTTATAAATTACATTTGAAATTAAATTATGTTTGTGATTTATACATAACAATTTATTAAAACTTGAGTTTTAAATCACAAAATGAGATAAACATTATTTCTTAGGGTGGACAAGCAATTCAACTTGTTGGATCTCAAAGGCCACGACTTAATCACATAACTCGTCAAGTACAACCAAATCAAGTTAAATCAACTGTTTTATCAAATCAATTAGTGACTGTGGCTAAAACAGTAACAGCCAGTCAGTTAATACTATCTGGCAATAAACAGGTGTTAACTCCTATAATGGGTAAGTTACCATAGTTACCATGTTATAATATATTATTATTATAGATTAGAATAGATTATTATTATTATTATAGTAAGAACAGAATTTTGTATTGTACAATTATAGGATATTATATATAACTATATTTATACAATTTTTATGTTTATGCATAAATGTTTTTATATAAATTTATTCTTTCCTTTGTAAGCTGATTAATTTATTCATATTTTCTTTAATAAATAAAGATAGTGTCATGTTTTATAGCAGCAACGAAACCAGTGCTTATGGCATCCCAAACAACACCTTCTTCCCAAGTAGTACCTGCAAACAAACAAACATTATTGACAAAATCCTTACATGCTAGAGCTTCAACAGGACAGTGCAGTCAGCAAACTCAAAGTCTTGGCGTGGCAACATTATCACAACAACAAGTATGTATCTTTAATTAAATAAAGAAAATTATATATTAAAATATAAATTTTCAAATTTATTTCAAACTATAAGTACAATTCAAGGGTTGTTTATTCTATAGTTACAGAGGACTCTTGTCAAACCTGTACAACTGCAACAGTTACAGTGTTTAGCTACACAACATAAAGTAGCGGTTGCAACAGGTAATTCACAAAACAGAACTCAAATTGAACCTCAAAGGAACTCTACAGCTGCTCCTGGGGAAGATCCAGCCTGAACATGTTCAAATAATTAATATTTCATCACATTTAAATAATTGGAGCCTGCCTATAAGAAATGTAATGAGGTGTTTGTATATTAAGTTAATGTGACATTTATAAATTTTAATTATGCATGCAATTATAATTGTAAATTATACAATTTTTATTCATGAACGAACTATGTTTACCAACAAAGACATATTTTATAAAAATCAGCATAGTACATCCTTGTGCGCATGTGCAATAAATTATTTCTACAAAAAAAAAAAAAAAAAAAAAAAAAAAAAAAAAAAAATCTGCCTCAAAATATTACTTTGAGGGCGGTTTCAATTATTGTACATATAACTTATACATATATGATTTGTTTTATATTAAAAAATATAATAAATATTCCATTTTTTATTGACCTCGACCCTTCTTTATATTATTACTATTTATTTCAAATAAAAATATTTTTTTATTTAGACGTTCTTTTTGAATCATTATATGCTATCACTTAAAATATATACATATTAAAATTATTAGAAACCCAAAAAATTCAATATTACTCAGAAATCCAATACGTTCTCGTAAATTCTGTCTAAATTTTTCAAATCCATATTATTAATGATGTTAAGTTGGTAAATTACACAATTTTTGTCCTAATATTTTTATTTTATTAATTATATACAGATTAATACGCCATAATTTAATATATAAATTCTTCAAGTAGCTATTTTCAGTAATTTTTGTAATTACAAATACTGAAACAGCTTCTATAATAATTTCTCACATTTTAAAGTAAACGTAAAATGTTATTTATATTCTTAATAATTACACCAATAAATGAACCATTATTTTCGTAGGAAAATATTCAAGTGAAACAATAAATTAAGATATTACAAATCCAAATTAATAATTAATTCTTAATTAAAATTACATACTTATGTACAGTCTTTAACACTAAAAAATATTTTCTATATACAATTTTAATAGATTAAATAATATATGTTCGTACTTTTGGTATTATATTATCTTTTAAATATATAACATTTACATGAAGTAATTATCTAAAATATTCTTATATCGATTCTAAACTAACGTATCAATCGTATTATATATATAAACAGCAACAATTCTTTTTTTGAATTATGATATAAATTCATATATAATTCAATATATAAATTGTGCTTTTTATAATAATCGTTAAAAATCGCTTATTACATAATAACATTTGGTTCGATATTTTCGATTAATCGAAAACAATTAATTATTTTCATCAATAATTACGTTAATAATAAACAGTATAAAAATTTTGTATATTGGCATTCAGTTCCAGCTGTATGCAATAAAAAATTATATCTCTATATTATATACTCTAATTTAAATAATTAATTTCATTATTTGACAATTTATTTATTTATTGCAAATAATTTGGTAACACTCTATTTGGATAAATATCTATGTAGAAAAATATAATTAGAAAATGAGAAAAAAATAGGCAAGATATCTTACTTAGCTCTCGTACTTAAAAGCATCATGTTTAACATATACAACCATCTAATAATCTAATAATAGCTCAACATAAAATCTGGATAAATATTTTTTATGTGCATTTCTATTAATATCAGTCTCTTTTTTGGAGATCTATTCATACTTGTCTTGCAAGTATTTAATAACAATTTAAATGTTGCTTATCATGATGTATTAATAATAAAATACTGTGTATGCTCTGTTGAAGATACTTCTTTTACATATATATCACATTCTTATACTTGTACTGTATCTTTTATTCATCAGTGCATAACACAGACCATTATCGTTTTATAAAAGTGTCCTTGTTTACAATCTTCATTTCCTTAAACAACTTATTTTTCAAACATAAAAAATTATCAATATTGAGCACAGTTAGTATCATTTCTTTCTACATCACCAATATTACTGACTACAAAAATATGTATACTTGATAATATAATTAATTATAAATAGTTTATATCATATGTACATAATATTCATTCTAATTATTATAGAAAATTTATTTTACTTTAAATCTTCAATCGTTGTTAATTCACTTCCGACTGAAAATTTGATGGAGTAGAAACTCTTGTTTGTATATTTCTACTTATTTCCCATTCACTTTCTGGATCAGAAGATATATTTAGAACTCCCAAAATATCGTCTTCTAATGACATTTCTGATAAATTTTCTATACTTTGATTTGCATCAGTATATAGAGATTCTGTTACGGCTAAAAAACAAATATTATGAAATAAAATATTATAATATAACAAAAATTTATAAATAAAAAATATATTATATTATTAACAAAAAATATACATATAATTATTTTAGACACATATACAGTATTTAGTAGCTAAAATAAATTACCATCATTGAGAGTATGTTGAGATAACCATGTGGGTTCATCCCATTCATCAAATTGTAACTTTGTATTATTTTCAATTTCATCCATAGATAACATTGCATGTGATTCAGAGTCTGTAACGTCAAATATTTCTGTTACTTGTACTTTGTTATTATCATCCATGTAATAATATGCCATTACAGCTTCTTGATCAGAAGTTACCTATATATTTGAAAAGAAAATTTAAATCGAATTGTGCTTCAAGAATAAGTGCATTTAATATTTTTAATTTTGAAATTTATTAATAAACTTGAAAATTAATTATTAATATATATATTTTACCTGAAGAATATTTTCAAAAGTATCATCAACAGTTGAAAGATTAGACATATTTATAACACAATTTGATGTATTACTATGCTCTTTCCATGGTTGTCTGGAAAATATACATTAAGCCAAAAAATAATATTTATTAATTAAAGAATTTAAAAACATTACTAAAATTTATAAACTTACAATTTATTATATTGTAAAGTTAGATTTAGATTTTTCTTATTTTTATATAAGTTATCAGTCTTAGCTGCCTCTTCCATATCGTATATGTCTAAAAAAAATGTAAAATATTAATTTTTATTAATTATTTTTACTATTTTTTATAATTATTTTTTATAATTAATAAAATGTATTTAAAAAAATTCTATTTACTGGAACCATATTCTGTAATATCCAATTCACATTTAATAGTCTGTGGCATTTGTTGATAATAAATATTGATTTTAGGCAACAACATGCGTAACTGGTCTAAGAAAAATGTTCTTAATTCTAATAGATTTCTTCGTAATTTAGGTACATTTAAAATAAACCTGAAAATAAAATAAAATACTAATTTATTGACAATTAATTAACTGAGAAGGTATACAATAAAAGGAAAAATCATACAAATAGAAAATAAACGAGCATTTAATCTGAAACCTACAATATAATGCATTATAAATATATAACTGTTTAAAATAAAATTTTATAAAATCCTATTTATAATAGATTATTTGAATTATATTCAATTAAAATATCTTTTTATTTCATTTTCTATAATTGTATGTTTAAGTCGTTGTATATAGCAGTACTTAAGAAATGCAAAGCTTATTTTATAGCAAAACTTAAAAATTGCTAAGCTTACCGGGAAGATGTTATATTATGTCTACCACAAGAAATCATTTGTGGAGATGTATGAAGAATATTGCCAATTATATTGTACTCCAAGGTGTAACTTTCTATCTTGTTACCAATCAGACTATGACCACATGCATAATGTTAAATATGATATACATAATCACAATATCAAATAAATGCAAAAATTAAACAATCAAATAATTAAAATATGAGTGAGCCATGAGTGAAATGTTAATTCAAATATAATTTTAAACTAATATAGTACATATACACCAAGCATAAAAATCATTAACTAACATTAGTTACTAAATAGTTACTATAAAGGTATGAATATACTTACTAATTCTTTTACATCAGAAATACAATAACATTATTATTTTACTAACATGCAATTTTAAACAAGCAATATTTCATGCATATTAGTTTCTTATTCTATTTATGTTATTATTCTATCAAATTTATATAAACATTAAAAAATACGATACATATAACAATTATTTTAAATATAAAAATATCATTAAAAGGAAAAAAACAAACACATAATAAAATACTTACTTTGTAAAAGTTGCATACATTACATCTGCTGGCAATATACATGGTAGACTAAGTAATGATAAAAGTTTTACACTTCGATGTTTAAATAACCAATTAATGATGCCTTTATTAGCAGAATCAATTGCATCTTGAAATATAGTCATAACTGTCTCAGGTAAATTAGAAACAAGTGCTTCCTATAAAAAATATATGTATATTTATGTACAAAAAGTTTTTATTATAATTTATATAACTTACTGAAATTACTATACCTGTCTATGCATTTTACATTCTAAGCATTCAGGATCATAATCCATGTTATCGTCAAGAGTTTCCGAGACCACAAATGTGGACTGTACAGCTAAACATCGAGTACAATTGAGTAAGTTATTGCGGTGAAGAAATCTTAATGCATCATCAAAACCTTGTTTGCAGATGTTTGAGAGCATCTGTAAACATAATTTTGAATAATGTTAAAAGTAATATTAATGTCTAAATTTTATCCATACAAATGCTATCTATGTAATAAATATTTCGTACCTCTGGATTTGGTGGAAAAAGTATTCTTGCAAACCTGTATATATTTTGTCTTGAGAGTTCAATACTTGTATTGGAAAGATTGACCTATAAATTATAAATATTCGTTCATTATATTTCATGTGCAATTTAATAATCTACTATTAGGTAAATTATATTTATTTAATTTAAATGTTTCTTAAATTATTCAAATAATCATAAGTAATTTACATGGAAAAGTTGAGAAGAAACATCTCTAGGACAAATATCACTTTCTCCACAAAAAGGACTAACAGTAATAGTATTTTCATCAAGAGTCGGCAAATTATCACTAAAACCACCATCTATATACCTAATACCATGATATCTTGGTGGTAAAATACCAGAGAAAACTGGGACAAATGCACTAGCCAATAATGCCTATAAAAGAAAAGAATTACAAAAAGTATTACAAATTTAAATTTATGTAAATTTAAATTATATAAACTTGAAATGTATACAAAATATGAAAGACAAGGTATAAATGATTATTGTTTTACCTGTAACAAGTCTTCTCTAGAAGAAAATTGTGAAACAATTATGTTTTGTCCATCATATACTCTTGTTAAGGAAATGTGTAGTTTACCGTTTACACGAATATGAGCGTCATTAGGAACATGCTGAAACAAATATGGTATTTACTCAGTTTAACAACTTTGAAAAATATAAATATAAATATTATGTTATCTTCGCAAAACTTGAATATGTATAACCATTTTCAATTGTTGTTAATAATATATACCTTTTGTAAACTTTCTAATAATAATTCTTGTACATTAAATGATGGACTAAATGGACCAAGTGTTCGTTGCCGTGCTTTCCGTGCCACACGTAATATATTGCTTGTGAACTCCCCTACAAAAAGATATAATACTTATAATTATCACACAATAATTAAGAGTATGCTCCAACTAAAGATAATATAAACTAAATTATATTAAAATTAAATTTCATAAATTTTCTTAGAACAAAAATTTTATTCTAATCTGTGATATAATTAAATATATAGTCTTTTTCCATTATAAAATAGAAAAAATAAAAACCTGTAAGATATTCTTTCTACTTTTTATATATACAGTTTTTATTTTTCCTGAAAAACCTTAAATAATTCCTACTGTATTTAGTCCAAAATTTAGGATATCTTTCTATTTATATAAATAAGAAGCAAATATCGCAGATGTACTTATTTTATCTTGAATTTTATACTTTGATTGTATCAATATCTTAAATTAATTATGATATGTATTTCTATGTTATATCTCTGTGAAAAAAATGTTATAGAATCACAAGTATATAGAAATATCTTCAATAGAAATATAAATAAGTAAATCAATATAAATAAATAAATAATATTAATTATGAATTAAATGAATGAATTAATATCATGAACTAACTAATATGTACTATGAGAATGTAGAATTAAAATTTTTGTATATTTACTGAATATGAATACATTAGCTGAAAATGATTTAACTGAACTACATATAGCTATATATTTATAATAAAAACATTATAATATATTTATATTATATATTTATTATTTATGTACACATTATGATTTGATTTGATTGACTTTGTGAAAGATATCGTTATTATGAAAGATATCATTTTACATTATACTTACACTACTCAAGTTCTTTACTTCAATTACCTTACTATATTTTTTTCATTAGAGATACATGTATATGTTACAAGGTCGCAGATATGATTCGTTTAGAAATATATCATTAGACTAAGATAATGATAAGAAAATGTATAAAAATGTAATTCAACAAATTCAAATTTTCTCTATTTTATAAACTCATTATGTACATGTATGTATATTTTATAAATTATAATTATAAGAAAATATAATATAAAAATTATCATTCGAAATTATTCATGATATTAAATTTAAAGTCCACGTAAACACGAAGAAAAATGATTTTTATCTTCGTACGAAATATGGAAATCAGAATAAAAATTAAAAATGAAGTTTTCTATTATAAGTAGATAGAAAGTACTATTATACAACAGATTAATTTAATTAAAATGACAATGAAAATATATTAGCATATCCCAAGAAAAAAAAAAGAAAATAATTAACTGAAAAAGTTCCATTTAATTTTGATTATATATATACACAGAAGCTATAGAACTTATTCAACATGTTTTGAACTGTCCAAGAAAACACGATAAGAATACTTAACAATCCGGAAAAACATATACAACTTGAAATCTAATGTTTACTATAGTTATGAAATCTATCTTCTGGGAATATTGTAAATGGGAACGCTGGATAGGACCTTTAATGTTTCTCTACGAAGAAAAGCAAATTTTTTATGTAAGCTAGAGATCCATGATATAAAATTTTGAGCATCCTTATTACGAACCAGCAAAAATCTTTAACGTTGTGATGCGAAAGGAAGATTATAAAAGAGATCATAATGTAAAAGATTTCAATACGAAAAATTTTTTAAATTGGTAATTTATATATATATATATATATATATATATATATATATACATATATATAGCTTTATCTTTTATCGCATGAGCCGGCATTGTCTTTCTACAAAAACAAACATTCCTTTGTTTGCTGAACATACAGCATTGATGTTACCATAGAAGAAAATCTGTATTCATTTTCTGACTAATATACCTAAATCATTTTACTTTAAAAATAGATATTTTCAGTAGACAGTAATTATGATAAATTTTTCAATTATATTAAAAAAAAAAAAGAAATTCTTTTATGTTTCAAAATATCTGACGTTTTTATAAAAAACATTTATCAATACATGTGATTATCTCAGGATAAAAAAAAATCAAATATGTCAGTATTTTTAAATTTCGTAGCAGTTAGATTATCAGTTGCATTTAATCCTCATATCAGATTACTCATCCATATTTGCTGATATTAATTAGACTTAAATTATTTTTTTCGTGATAATAAAAATAGAAATTAATTAATGTTAGATATATCATTGGGCACGTACAGTATTACAATGACTTCTTAATTTATTCTCGGAGATATAAGAATTAATATTTCATCTTTTTCTGTATGTCTTATAAGATTATGTATGTCTTATAATGTATTATACATTGGCCACTGAACATGTTTCATTTTCAAAATATATTGTTGTAAATATTTCGTAACAGCATTGCTTATCACTTATCACAAACGCGTTGACGCACGTTATGTGTGTTATATAGTAATTTGTTGCATTAATCTGGAAACGATCTTAAATGCATTTTTTTTTTTTTTTTACTAAAACAACATTGTGAAAATATTTACATCACAGATTACGTAAATAATTATTGAATGTTGCTACGCACGTATCAGGAATACATTATCAGACTTCAAATCACGTATATGCACAAAAATTATAACTTGCTTAATTAATATTTTCAAAACGATAGAATTACGTAACATTTACTTTTTAAAAATACGTGATTCAACATTAATCACATAATTAAAAATCATACATTACAATTAAAGTAATACTTAATATTTAATTGCAAATGCAAATTTATTTATACTAAAAAGATTCAAAATATGATGAATGAATAAATTTTTCATTTCATTTATTGAAAATATTTCAAAATCGTAAATAAATGCTACATGCAACATGCTTATTTAAATTATCTTTCGAGACAATAAGAATGATATCCGTTTTCGTTTAATTTAACACGGATTTATTCGTATCAAAACTGATTAACATGTGTAAGATTTAATTATATTATCACTGCATGTATATATGTATGTAATTTTATATACAGCGATACGGAAGTAATGAAAAAAATATGAAACGATAAATATATTTTGATAAATAAAGGTAGGTGTACATTAAAGGAAATAAAATGTATTTAAATAAATAATATTATAAATATATAATATAAATAAATATATAAATAAATATATAATATTTAACAAATTTTATTTACATGATATTTTTTATTCTTATTTAAAATGTTTTAATAATTATATTAATTATAAATATTTAACCAATTATAAATGTAAGTTATGAGTTTCATATTACAAAAGCATCGGATTTCTAGTTGACCATAGTATTGTATCATATATATGATAGAATATGAACATAGTTCAACAAGTTTATATGTAGAGAGTACAATGTACAATTTATTTTATAATTAATACTAAAAATCATCATAGAATATTTTTTAATAAAATTTATATAACTTTCTAAGCAGAATTTTCAAAAAAAAATTTTTTTTGAAAAAAATTGTACATGTGCAAATTTATTAATCTCAAAAATACGTAACTATTGTGAAATATCTTTTAAGAAAGTTTTTTTTAAAGAATATTTTTTAAGGAAGTTTATTTGTCTCACGGTTATTATTATTAATTAACACTGATAAGAAAGAAATTAACAAGTGTACAGATAAATTATTATTAAAAACCAAGGATATTCCTCTCTCATATAAGGCGATAAGCTTTTATCACAGTAAAAGATTTTCAGTAGTGCGTAGTAACTCGTGCTAATATATATCTGTTGTAATTGTTTGCATTATGTTATATATTTATTGTCAGACATAAAGAAAAACATCTGATAAGTGTTCTTGCTACTACTTCCAATTTGCATATTCTAAGCTTGACCTAATTATGAGATTTATTCACAGCTTCAAGTTTATAGATCTTCTATCAATAATTTTGAAATTTTATGAATAACAGTAGATGTAATACAGTAGTAACAAGTTGTAATAAAATAAAATATATTTAACTGTATACAGTGAAATATTCATAGCTTGTTTAAGCTTTGAAACATTATTATCATAATTATTTTGTATCGTGCTCTGTGTTACTCATTTACATAACCAAAACGAGAGCAATTTAAATACACTATCTAATAAATTAATACTTGAGACAAATTATTGTTTGAACTTGTCCAGTAAATATAAAATCGTTGAAGATAGATTTTAAAGTAGTTATATTTCTTTTCTTAGACTGACAACACGCAAAACGTGGTTTTAAGTATATTTAAATCGCAATGTCGTCATAATTGATGTTAAAAGAACAAGATATTTGAAATTTAATGACTGATTTGTTATTCTTGGAGACACAGGAATAATTTGCTTAACATTGCGCTATATGAGCGCAATGGATACGAAACGTAAGAACGTGCATAACCCGAAAATCGTAAATTGAACCACAAAAAAAGAAACTAATTATTTAAGATATCGTGTATCTAGTAGATAGATAAACAAAGGAGTTCACTCACCGAGGGGTAAATCACAAAGAAGACAACAAGCAGCGATAGCACCAAACGATGCACCACTAATCTTATCCAAAAGCAAATGTGGAGCGTATTTCTTGAAGCACACGGCTACACCAACGTGGTAAATGCCAAGAAAACCGCAGCCAGCAAACGATAAATTCATTTCGGGATTCTCTTGTATCTGTTGTGTCGTTCGTTGTTACTTTGTTCAGATCGATTATTAAGAATAATTGTGCGACAGATAAAAAAATACTGATTTCCTTCCTTCGCTGCTATCAACATCGCTCGATAGAGAAAAGCGATCAGAACGACGTACCTTGCACGACGTCTACGTATCAACTATTGGTTGTCTTTCGCAGCAGTAACAACAGCCTTCCGAAACTCTCAGGCCTAATCTTAAACTTAAATACGATTGAGAAAAAATACATGTTACAAACAACCAGGAAGATAATACACACTCGATGACGTACAATTTGTTGATACTTGCCAATTGGTTGATTCCGATGATGTAGTGATAGCTCCGCCCACGTAGCGTTCTCAAACTCTCAATATGTGATACATATATAGTTTCACGAGTGCACGTGTCTTGTTAACAATATGATTGCTTTCGAATGCATTCGTGTTGTTTCGATAAATAACGATATTATGATTATCTAGCGTAAGTAAAATAAAATTTTTTAACAATAAGCACAAAATATTTCTATTTCTCAAGTCTTCTTTTTTTACATTAGGTTTAATTCACAGTCTGAAAATTACGTTAAGCAAATTTTAATCTTCACGTGAAAATGGAATTTGATTGGTAAAAAGAAAATAGAATCTTTATTCTATTAAATAAAACCTAAAGTATTGAGAAATATATTTTTTATTGATAATTAATAAATAACCCATGAAATTGTCAATTCATGATGGAATGCCTGCTGATTGCTGTTTTTGATAATTAAAAGAAAAAGAAAAAGATTTTTATCTTTTACAATCGTTATTAATTAATTTACGTGTTAAATTGATGATATTGAGATACTTATGCAAAGTTAATTTTATTTTAAAATAAATGACAAAAGTTTTTTTAATAAATGTCATAAATTAAAACATTAAATATAAAATTTCACTTTATATTACATTAATAAATACAAGAAAATTTCATCAGTTTACTTGATTTGAACTAATTGGTCAACAACTTGGCATCTGTCTAGGATTGGTTGGTTTTGTAAACGACAATTGATTATGAACGCCGTTTTTAATTTCTTTCAGTTTTGCTTTAAAGAAAATTATACTATATATTATGAATTATCTCCGTTTTATAAAAAGAATGTCTATGATAAAATGTACGTGGTAAATATCCATGGTAAACGCTTCTTAAATTATGACTAATTATTACCTTGGAAATGAAATTTAACCTTGAATTTACTTGGCGTACCATACATGTTTCCTGTTTTGTTTCTCGAAAATTTTTGTTCCGTAAAAAATGTTTAATATTTTCATGCTCGTCGCTTTATATTTGTAAATTTGTAAATAGTCGATAGATTTGATGCTTAAAACCATATAAATTTTAACTACTGTTAAGATACATATTTTTTAACAAATTGCATATTACAAAAAATATATATAATTTTTTGATCAAAAAAAAAAAAAAGAAAAAAAAAAGAAAGAAAAAGGACAAAAGATATATCGTACGGAATTATAGATATTAAGTTTTACGTAGTTTTTCTGGATGTTTTTTGACACTTTCGTATGTGACACATAACCAATAAGTGACTATATGACTTAAGATAAAATAAGAAAAAAACTACGTCGAATACAATGGATGAAAACGAACGAACATCACAAACATTACATGTAACTTATGGAAATTCTAATGTATTGAGTGAAATAGTTTTTCATGCAGTGTACATACCTGAGGAAAATGTTGACTCTTCAATAGAAAACAATACTAAAGGTAAATATATAAAAATAAAAATTATTTTTTTGTCTTTCTCAATCTCGCAATCTCGCAATCTTGTAATCTGAATAAAGCAAATAATTTATATTTAATTATTGTAGAAAATATTCGAGTTTATCAAGATAAAGCTGAAGCTTTGAAGGTAATTAAAGAATTTAAAACTGGTCGTTTAAAATCATTTAAAAAACGATCAGAGGCTGAAGAATATGCTAAGACTGGCTTTGAGAAAGCAAATTATGTGAATAGTACCTCAATATGTTCAACCGTACCTGTAATAGAAGAAAAATCAAATAATTTTAAAGCTCCACGCTCTCAAGAGCTTGTATGTTTTAGAAAATTAATTAAAGATGGAGATTTATATGCTGTAAAAACTACAGTATGGGGTAATCCACGATATTTGATTGGTAGCGGAGATACACCTGCAATTTTGCAAGTAAGACAACAGTTTATAATCATATTCATGTTATCATATTGTATTGTATTGTCTTCATTGTTTTGTATTGTCCTCATTATAGGAAGGATGCCGTTATAATGCATTACATATTGCAGTTAGAGCAGATAGACCAGATATGTGTGAGTTAATATTAAACACTGTTGGAAACACAGACTTTATAAAATTACTTTATGGTGATGAGTGCAAGAGTTATGTGGATCGTGCACAGATTATGTTAGATTTATATTTAAATACACCTGATAAGGGATTGAATGAGACTCCGTTACATTTTGCAGTTAAATTTGGTTTAAAAAATGTAGTTCGAGTTCTTGTTTCTTATCCATGTTGTATAAAAACATTGCCAAATAAATATAAACAACTACCAATAGATGTACGTAATAAAATGTTTAAAACTATACTACAAAAAATATTATCGTATATTTTGTTAAATAAATATATTCTTTATTTTTTTATTTTTATATATTCTTTATATTTTTGTAACTGATAATCCAGAAAATATTATTTTATTTTTTTGTCGATATTGCAGATAATTTGTAGTAGAACGCATCAAGAAGATGAAGCATTGAAAAAAGAAATACGTTTATTACTAGAAGATCAGTATTATGTACCTGTATTAAGATCAGATGATAATACATTACAACCTATGATTGGGGAGCCTTTCTCTCCTACTAATCCTTTGGTATGTTATAATATTTCAATTTACATTGTATGTATATATTTACATTGTATTTATATAGAAAATATTTTTGTAGAGCTTAAATACAGATCCAATCAGTCCACGTTTAGAAGTACGTGCATTTGCTGGACCAATGACAAAATCTCGAGCATTAGAATTTAGAAAGAAATGGAAAACGCCACCACGTCTTCGCATGACTCCTATTAAAAAATCTGATGACGAATCTGATGCTATATATAATTCCACCAATAATTTAACTTTAAGATTACAAGATGCAGAAAAGGGACTTGAACGAGTTGGAAGGTATAGTTTGTAATAAAGTTTAACATAAAATATATCATGATATAGATTAAGAAAAATATAGATATTGAATATAGATTAAGAAAAAAGAAAAAAAAGTACAACGTGAAGCTTTAATTTTTAGAGATCTAGCAGAAGAATATCAGGTTTCGTGGAAGGAATATTGGCTATTTTTAAACGATTTTGCAGATTTTCGTACTACTGAGGGTTTAACGAAACTTGAAAAATATTTAGAACGTAAATTCCAGGATCAATTATTTCATTATAATAAGGTATAAAAAATATTAATCAAATTTTTAATATGTATTCAAAATCATACTTTTTGCATAATTTTTTTAGACATCAAATGATAATATAATTAATTCAAACGGAAATTCAGAAAAAAAACCGCAAATTGATGAAATAGATTATTTATGTAATAAATTACAATCATGGTCATTACTTACATCGAATAATGAAGAACAAAATAATGTAGGTAAGTCTCAAATGCTTTATGATCGAAATTTATATTAAGATATGTAATATAAAGTATCTATAAATAAAATAATGTTTTATTTTTTATTAGACGAATTAGAATTTTTCACACCGCCATCATCACCAAAATTAATGGTAGATAGTTCTGATGATGAAATGCAAAGTGCAGAGGAAGGTTTTGGGACATTTCTGGAAGGGTGAAGTTACATAAAAATAAATTTTTTTTAAAATAATTATTTTTATATAAATACATTATGATTGTTTTATTCATTACTTTATAGGCCAGTACCAACAAAATTAGATCATGCTGTTTATAATGCAGTGTCAACATCACTTAATTCCATTACATATCCAAACATCTATCGTTGGCAACATGACATGCAACTTGCTATGAAACGTGATTTACATAGGTATTAATTTTTGTTTTTCTATTTTATACTTAATATAACTGATATATTTTCTACAACAACAAATTAGTTTGTTAGTGTTGTAATTACGTAATTATTAATTATTAATATCTGTTATTTTCAGAAAAAATAGTATGAAGACAATTAGAAAAAAATTGATTATGAGTTTTTAAATATGTGAAATATCAAAATATTGGACAATGTATAAAACTAAAGCTATAAAAATTTTTATATTGCGCACAATAATAATAATTTGTTAAATAACATTAAAATATTTTAAAACTTATTAATTATACTAAAAACAATATATTTTCATAAAATTTTATATATAATTAAACTAATTATATGAAAACTTTATATATTGTTCTTTAAATTACCACTTATATTTAAATTCGTATATATAAGGGTAAAGTTATATATATTTTTATATGTAACAACATCAATAATTGCATTACATATTTCATTTTTTAAATTTAATATTTATTCGTATACTTGCTATTAATTATCTTTATTCACAATGATATTACATTTTTGTTTAATAGATCAAATATGATCTTTTCGGTTTTATAAATATTGTAATCTCCATACATTTTTCTTTTGTTTCATAATATATTTATACATATATATGTATGTGTGTGTATGTATATATATATATATGTATGTATATATGCATATATCTATATTTTCCATAATAAGTTATTAATTTAATCAAAGACTGACTGGAGCTGGTGGAGTTTGCTTCAATTGCAAAATAATTGAACGCATTCGAGAAACATCTTTTGAAGTGCGAGAAGACTTGGGATTAAAATCGCAAAGTTTTGCAATGCGTTCCCATTCAGTTCCTGGCTCCACTTCATCAGCTTCTGCTACAAATTGTTTCTCTGCGTTCCTAGAGATAAAATCATTATGTTACATAGGCTACAACATATAAAATCTTAAATGCGACAATACCCGAACATTAAATGCACTAATGACATTGCAGTGTATGTACCCTGTTTCCGTTTCTAACATATAATGTATGCAGCAATGCAATATCCAACATTTTTTTTTATAATTTCTTTTCAAAAAGAAATATACTTTTTGTTATTATTTTTAATAAAGTAAGATGTGTTGAACAAAAATTACAATCTACATAATGAAAACTAATATTTCACTGTTTACTTTCATCAGTAGAATGAAACATTGTAACTAAAGAGAAAACATTTATATTTTTATATCCGTTCTTAAGTAAATAAGTTAGAAAATAAGACAAATATTATAGTACCAAAATAACTTATAATGCGTTTATATATAATATAGAAATTAATAATTTCAATAGTATTTATACGTTTAATAGTTGATAATGAAACTGAATAAAATTTAATTGTTATGATATTTATATTAAAATATAACAATATAAAAATAAAATATATTATATGTATTTTTATGTAGTTAATGGCTTACATACAGTACGATTAGAAACACCGAGATTTCAAGTATAATTGCATCAAGCACAAATCATTTATAGCTATGAATCGTATAAAAGCGGCTAACATATATGAAATATCTATTTCTGATATCTATTCTGCAAATTACTTTACAAATTGAATAAGCAAGCTATATTATACAGCAATACAATGCAATTATACATGCAAAATAATATAGTATAACTTACTTGGCTGATTCCCTAAGAAGCAGAATGAAAATAATATAATTGTATGTAGTACATATTTTAAATAAAATATTTATAATTTTATATAGAAGACTTTTAATTGCATCTACAATATGCGATTAAAAGTTATGTTTATATAAAACAGATTAAAAAAGACAGAAAGAAAGAGAAATTTTAAATATTACCTATTTGTAGTTTTTGTTTTACTAATAGCTTCTGCATGATGTTTATACCATTCTTCTAATTCTTTTCTGGCAGCTTCTCTCCACTCTTCTTTTTTCTTTTCTTCTTCTGCATCTAAGTAAATTACATACAATAATAATTACACACCAAAACTGCAAAATGAATTTATTTTATAGTTACCTATGAATTAGAATATTATTGAATTATATATAAACGATATTCAATGATTATATAAAAACATATTTACCTTTTTCTTCTAGTCTAGCTTTTTGTTCTTCTCTCCATTTTCGTATTTTCTCGGGTTCTTCTTTTACAGGTGGAGTTTTAGGTGCAGTTTCTGAAAATATTTTTTTAAATCTAACATCTTTCATAATAAGTTATAAATGATTTAATAAAAAAAAAAAAATTAAAATATCGTTTACCTATTACTGGAAGTGCTTGCATTTCCGAAGGTTGTCCAATTGCATCTATTATTTCAAAACTACCTTCAGCATCACCCCCTGGACCAACTTAAATTTCCAAAATTTCTTAATATATTATTTAGAAAAATTTTTAATTATATTTTAATTATAAACTTCTCAATTAATTTTAACATAAGAATAACATTGAATATAATTAGAATACTTTTTCTACTTATGTATTTAATTTAATTACCATCTGATGCCATTGCAGGAGCAGACATAGCAACTGGTGGAATTTCATTCTCAAGTCCTGCCAATTGATCCTGTTCCCTTGCTACGAATTCTGCTACTGGATCTACTTCTTGTTCATTGACAAAGTTGTCGCCAAATGCCATATCCATTTTGTCTAATAAGAATATCAAAGAAATTTTATATTAAATTAATATTTTTAATCATAAAGAATCTCCAAATACAGACTTTTATTTTATAAAAAATTGTCATGTAATTATTGACTATTTTAAAAAAAGCATAATACACATTACAGTATCATTACATATTATATTAATATTTTCCAAATTTGCATTTTATTTTAACATAACAATTTAACTTTTCAAATCAACATGATATATATTATCTGTTTTATAGGTTAAATTAAAATACTATAAATGATTTTATTTATCTATCAAAAAGTATAAAAATCAAAATAAGTACCAAAAAGAATAAAATTAACCTAAACACTTATTCATTTCAGATATGATTGGATTATACAAAAAATCAAAAATATTGAGTGTAATATGTAAAAAAAATAAAAACGTTTATTTGATAATAATAAACAATATTAAATTAAATATTATACCTTGATATTATAGAATATGTAACCGTTATCTTGTGAAACACCCACAACTATCGTTTTGTTAGATTTCTGTTAAATATCAACTACAAATTGTCAACGTCGATACCAGTTTAGGAAACCACGCACACATGCGCACAATTAAATATAATGGTTAAGCAAGAGGAATCAGTATTACCAACATGTAATACAAAAACAAAATGTTTAAAAATATTTTAATATTTTTATGTATTAAGAAAACGCACATCATAATATATATACTTAATAACATTGTTTATTATTTTATTAATAATAATAGACTAATTCTTATTATAGCATATAACAGAAACAATATATTCTATTGAAATTCCTATTTCAAAATTTCTTGTTTAAAATTGTCTAAATATTTTAAATCAAACATTGTTATTTAACCAATATGTTAATCAATTTACTTTCAAAGTATCTAGTTTATCATAATAATTTGAATTGTTTTTTTAAAAATAGTACAATTATTGAAAGGAAGCATGGGTAGAGTAACCGGGTGCGAAGGCTCAGTATTGAATCCTGGCTGCAGCTATTCCTATTTTTCACGAAATTCATTATACAGTGGAACTCTCAATCGGAATGTAAGGGCGATTAATAGCAAACCGATCAACGGTCACACGAAGACGATGAAGAAGTGAGGTGACAGTTATTGAAAGAAATTTATCTTTGTAAATACCATTCAATAATATAATCAAAATACAACAAAAACAAAATTATGTTATACCTCTTCTTAAAATAAATATATTATAGATACCTATATATTCAAACACTTGAATATTTTTATTTTAGTAGTCTTGTTGCTCATGCATAAATTATCTCTTTGCATACATGCATCTCTTATTTTCTTTGACATCCTCATAATATTCAGTATTTGTCCCATTGGGGAAACATATTTTTGTCTGTGGAATACAACACCTCAACTTCTTTTGCCATTATCTGCATTTTGATCATAAGTTCTCTGACTGATATTTTCTTTTGCGCCGCGCCTCTCTCCCACCATCAAACGAAGGAATCCACTTTCTAGGAATTTCGTGAAGAAATAGGAAAACTGCCCAGGATTTTAACTTGGACCTTCGTGTCCGTAGCCGCTTACTTTACCCACAACACTGATGGCTCGCTGAGATCATGCATAAAATACTATGAATTTTTTTCAAATATTTGATAAAAAACATGCATATGAACATTTGTACGATATATATGATTTTGAAACGAAAATTTGTTTAGATATGCAAATGATTTATAAAATATATGTACAATTTTAAAAAGACAGATAAAGAAAAATGATCAAAAAAAAACTATGTTTTTGAGTTGAACCATGAAAGATCGCAAATAAATAGCTATATAAGAAACGTAAAAATAGACAAATGTTATAATCATTTTAATACGTAGAAACGTTTCCATCCGTAGTGATGTATATTTTTAGTACAATGTCGATAATAAATACAGTTATTATTCTTACACTTCCTATTATTTTATGACAGATCACTGGCAACAAAATTTAGATATCATGTGTGTAGAGCAAGTGTTCTGTTAACAATCGTCTAAAAAAATGTATATAAAAATACAAATTCCTAAATAACAAAATTTAGAGCTTCATTCGTTAATGTAATGACGGAGCTCTAAAAATAGTTATTAAAATTTACCTACAACCTATAAAAGTATAGGTGGAGATGGAATATGAAAATTGAAGTCAATATGTTTGCCTAGGCTAAACATAGTAGCCACACGTGCTAATAGAAGTAACTCGTTCATTTTAATTCTGAAAGAATAGCTCAGTCTTGCCCTAATCCCCTCCTTCTCTTTCAAAACATGGGATTTATAACGGGAGGTTCGTTCTTTCCAAATATGTATAATTTTTTAGATTTTTCTATTTTTGCGCAATGTCTGTTAAATATTAAGCATTCTCTTCTTCATCTTCGGAAGTCAGTGTTACATTATCAATATGTCGTGGTAATAATAATGCTACATGCCCATATCTAAATAAGAATATATTAGATACTTAATTCAAATGATAAAATGAAAAAAAAGTTGCTTTGAATAGTAAATATTTAAACTTACTTGCTGCTTTTATATTTTTCTTGTATGGCTTGTTGCGGAATATTTAATGCATTGCAGAAGGTTTTATTCAAACACATAATACATTCTTTAAGGTCCTTTAAGTTATAACCTGTTGATAATTCTAATTCATGTGGCCACATCTCTTCTAATAATGTATGCCGTGCAAGTGCTACTGCAGATGCGGCTAAATGACTAGGTAAAAATTGAAGATATGGATCTCCTTCAAGCATTGATAATTCACAAAGATACTATAAAATTTTACAAAAAAATTAACACATAATACATAGTGATGACATAGTGAATAAATAAATAAATAAATAAATAAATAAATAAATAAATAAATAAATAAATAAATAAATAAATACACACACACACACACACACACACACACTTACCATTGCTAAAAATTTAATCTTTTCAGAAAGATTATTATTAATACAATATTCCATAACAAAGGTAAGTGGTGTTGGGACAGTTAGATCGAAAGATAAAACCCTCAATATTAAATGCTCCATACGTAATACTTGTTTTTTTGTATATGTATCATCTGTGATATATACAAATTCGCCTACATCAGGTGGATAAATCTCTTCGTATTTCCTAAATTATTAATACAACAAATTATTTTTTTAAAACTAGAAATTTTAGATATAACTAATTAAATAAATACATAGGATGAACTTACGCTGCAATAAACATAGCTGCTGTACCCACAAGTTGTAGTTTTGCTCTTACAACACTCATATATGATAAAAAGCGATCTATATACGAAACAGCTAAATACAGCGTTTCAGTTTGTAACCGATATTCCTCAGCAACTTCTACAAGCCAATCCACTAATATTGATCTCATTGAATATGTTATATCTGGTTGTTTTTTCATATACCCTGGTTTTGGTCTATGTTGTTTCTAAAATAAAAATTTCATTAAAACATGCTACTATTTGTAAATAAAAATTTTTTTAAAATAAATACATACTTCCGCAGAACGTAAATAATTATATATATCAGCTCTATATTCATCTACATCGAAAAAATTCATTCTCAATTCTTTTATAGACTTTCTTCGTTTCTGATGACTTTTCTTTGAGGAAGACAAATAAGAAATTGAATTTTCTAAAGACATTGGGCTGCCTTGTGAAAAAATTACTTCATTCTCTTTCTTTTGATTAATATCTTCAATAGCATTATAAAATGTTGGTAAATTCGAGACAGTCAGAGGATTCACTTCTAACCTTGGCTTTTCTGTTTCAGGTTTCACATCTTCTTTCTCTTTGATTTCTTTCTTGTCTTTCGTCTCTCTAAGTGCGACAGAAGTTTCTTCCTCTAACTTATCTTCATAGATTTTAAATATAACTTCTTCCTTTTTGTTTTCATAAATTTTAAAAGGTTCAAACTGTGGCGGTATAATTGCTTTTGTTTTTGGATATTTTTCATCCTTGTATATTTCCTATACGAAATTAAACAAACGTGATTATACATTTTACTATTAACATTGTTGATGAATGATTTTATTATTTTTAGGATCGTAAGAAAGAGTTGGAAATCATATTTTCTAAAATCATGTAATTTGTATAATAAAAGTATTGAATTCATCAGTTTAGAAAAACGCGGGAGTAAAGATTGTAAAGAAATGTATACATACTGGTTTGATATTACGATTACAATTATTGTGAAGGACACCTAAAACTGCACGTTTCGTTGGTTGTAATGTTTGATTTTGAAGGGGCACGGGAATATTTTCTTTACCGCGACGAACATCATGAAAACGATTTTCTTGATCCTCGTGTACACGAATCGTTGCCATTATTTAGTTTTAATTTTTCACCTAATCCTTTGTGTATAAATCGATTCCTCTTTTTTTTTTCTAAGTTATTATTACTTTTAAACACTATGCCCTCTTCTTGTTATAACGAAGTGTATTTACCATCCATGTATGACAGACAAAATTTCGGAGCTCCAAGCAACCAACAAACTTCAGTTGCCGTTTGATTTCAAACAAACGTAACTTCAACAGCTGGTGATACGTTAAAAGCGTTGCTCAAACAGACCAATGAGAAGAGCATATCTCTTATAAATAGGAAATATACCAATCGGACAAATGACTGGTGATTTGTCTTTAAAATTATCCTTAAATGCAGGCAGATATACAAGAAAAATTATTTGCAACAGTGTGATTTTTTAAACACAAGAATTTGTTACATTCTTAAAATTTGTTTATTTTTAAATGTAAACTATTCACGGTTTATAATATAGTTATTTCAAGTAAATGTACTTTTTTATGTAATTCTTTATAATGTATTTCAATCAACTGAAAAATTGTACTTGAACAAAAAAATGAAAAAAATTATCATAGAAAAAAATAAATTATATTTGTTATTTTCTCTGACTCAATAATACAAATTATAAATCAATTATAAAACAAGTATTAATATGAAATAAGTTTTCATCTAAGAAATGCAGATTAGAAAGTATTAAATAATATTCTAATTTTTTTAAAAATTAAAAAAAAATTACGCTTTATTATATGCCTAATATCAAATTATGAATCAGAATGTTTGAGATCAATTTTCTAATATCTTCCCTCCAATATTTGGGGTACTAAATTTCAAATCGATTTAAACATCTTAAAGTTTGTTATTCGTAGCTGCTACGAGCAAAGTGATCGTTATTTGCAGTATAAAAGGTTTATTTGCGTAGAAGTTTATAACATTCGTATGATATTTATAAGTAATACTGTGTTTGGTTTTACAATCGAAGTTGAATTTGGTAGTATTGAGAAGTGCATAAATATCAACAAAATTGTAGGTTTATACACATATTTACGAGTTTGGTCGGTAAGGAAGGAAAGACGATAACTGTTGAAAAGTAAAGAGGAACGTGTTTCGTTTCGGGGCCAGCTAGTAGACTCATCAACAACAAGGCTTCCTAGCAGGCCCCTAGGGTTGGATACTAGAATAGGAAAAATCAGATCGTATATTATTTAACGTAACTGGTGGCAAAACAATCGTTAGCGAGAATCGCTTCTGGTGGCAGGCGTAGGAGTGTCCATATTTGTTTATGGCCATTGGCACGTGCGACTATATAAAATCGAAATTGATCGACAGGGAAGTTTCTTAATTGTTGCTATACTCGCGATAAAGATAAGGGAGAGATTCGTATTTTTTTAATGGAAAATATATTTTGTTCAGTTCATACGATTTAACAGTACAATAAAATATTTATATCTTCCACGTTGTCCGTTCAGCGTTCCTTCTTTTTGGTTGCCTATATTCATCTTTTTAACGTTGCGTCTTTATTTCGAGTGCCGCGCCATTCCGCGGCCGTCACCAGAGGGTTTCTGTCCGTGGTGTCGCCACGATATAATAACGTATTTCGCGTATAAACAGTGTGTGAAGCTGGTCTTAACCTTGTACATAACGTTTCGCATTCGACGTTACAATATATTAATCATCAGCTACATAAAATTGTAAAAGTAGTTGAAAAAGATCCAAATTGAAGAAGATTACAATGAGCCCATTAAATCGAGGACCTCTGCTAGGGCCAAGAGTTATACGTACACCCGCTATTATACCGCCACCGCCTCCTAGATTTGGTGGTAGACTTCCACCTCCTGGTTTACCACCAAGAATGCCACCACCTCCGATGAATCCTGTTTTTGGACCAATAAGACAAAGATTACCACCGCCACCACGACCAGGAGTAAGTCGACCTAGTGGACCCATGCCATTGTTTGGTCCAAGAGTCAGAGGGATGGCTCCTATGGTTCCGCCGATGGGCTTAAGAGGTGTAGGACCTAGAGGACCATTAATGAGGCCTTGGCATAGGAGAGCATTACCTCCTCAGATATTATCTCATATGAGACCAAGATTTTCTATTGGCAATGGCAATGCAAAAGGCAAAGCACTGAATAATGTGAAAAAAGTCAGTAAACTTGAAGTAAGTATAAAATTTTGAATGTTCTTAACATTTGTAGAAAGTATGAGTACATAATAATCCTATTACTTTGTCAAATTGATAACAATAACTGCATGAGAATAAAGATATGAATTTATTTAATCGATTGACTTATTTTTCTTATTTAAATATAATTTATTTGCATTTTAGTTTCAATAGTATGAGTCTGAGAAGAATTGTCTATTTTGACTAAGAATTGTGCTTGAATTTTTCTTTTATATTTGGAATTATTTATCTTCAAAATATGGTATTTAAGTAAAATGGATTTATAAATCAATATAAAACTAATCGCTATAAATTAAATGAAGGAAAAAATTTTATATATATACAATTATTAAGATTTTTTATTAATAATAAATTTCTAGTAAGGAACAGTAAACATTTCTTTACTATGTTTATCAATAATGAAAAATAAGTTATTTTATCATATACATGCAATATTTTGTTATATGAAAAAAAAATTAAAAGTACAAATTTTGAAGTTATTCTGATTAAAAGACATTATAATTATTTAGGAATTAGAACTAAAGAAGCCATGGATGACTGATGAAATTCGAAGTGAAATACAAAAGAAAAATAAGCTGTATGCTAAAGCAAAAAAGAATAAAGATGCAAAAGAGTGGGAAGAATTTAAGGATTTAAGAAATAAAGTAACAAGGATGATCAGAGATGCTAAAAATGATTATCTTGCAAAACATCCAGAACAGGTATTTTTTCCCATTTAATTATTGAACATATGACATGAAATAATATTTTTTTTATAATTAAGAGTTTATTATACTAAACTATATTTTTTAATTAATAATTATTACATATATTTTTTATTATTTTTAAGTGTGTTACGTAATTGTAAAAGGTATGATTTATATATAAAAAGTATTTATAAACAATAGTTCAAACAATAATAATAATTGAATTTACAATTCTGAACATTTTATTTTCTATTTATAATAAATTTAAAGTTATCTTGATAAAAGTAATAATATTTTATATATTTATAATTTAATATTTTGTATATTATTTTTCTATAAGTTGTATAATGTTCATAAATATTATACTACGATTAAAAATGCAACACCATTTACAGTTTCATACGTTTATATAAGAACATATACTTTTATGTAATTTAGAAATTTTGTGAAATATCAATTATAGCATTGATAGTTGAGGACTGCGTGACATTTCGCAATCTTCGCAATTTTTATGTTTTCGCACATCTGTAATAATTATTAATTATTGTACAAAATGAGTATAATACATTAATTTTTACCATATTTTTTGTATATTTTTACCAATGTTTTGTTATTCTTATGTAACATTTTACTGTTTATTATTTGCTATTTAATTATAATGAAAAAATCAATAAGGTAGACCACCCTGTAGAATTAAGTAACAAGTAATTGTACGTGCTTCTAATATAATTAATATCTTTTGTTTATATGTTTTGTTATATTGATATTAATATAATAATTAAAGACTGTATTTGGTGTATATCGTAGGTAAAATAAAATTCTACTTCATTTATTTTAGCAATTTGCAGTAAGTATTTTAGAACACTTTTTAAAATTTAAAGATTTTGATAGAATATTTCAATTAGAGATTTCAACTTATTTGTTATATGATTTATATATGTACATGCAAAATGAAAAATTATATTTATAAATTATAAGTGTAAATATTTTTTTAAAGATATTTAAGTCACCTACAAACTTATGACCATATTTAATTGTAATATGATAATTATATGTAGATACATTTTGTTTTCTTTTTATGTTTATTTGTTTCATTTATATTAATTTTATTATTTAAATTAATGATATATTTGAAATTATGAAACATAATAAAAATATCGTTCTAAGAAAGATTTAAAAAAAAATTACATTTATTTAATAATATTACTATTGTGTTATTTATCTATAGACTAAATATTGTTTGCACCACTACGTTTAATTGGCACTATGTATTTAATTTTACTATATTCCTGTCATAGTTGACAAATTGCTTTCATTACAGGGTGGTCAAAAAACAGGTGATAAGAATACGATCGAATCCGAGGGTGTTCAGAAAACTGAGAATGCGACTGAGCAATCAGAGCAAATGGAGCTAACGGAGGAGATGCAGCCTTCCAGCGAACAGGCACAGTCTTAAGCTTCAGGCTACTCCTCCTATAAACAATTGAACAGTTGAAATTACACAAGTATTCTGTTTTCAAACTTCAGAACGATTTGATTCCTTCTTATTTTAATATGCAGTACATTGATAACACTGCAGTTTAAATACTTGTATCATTTTTAATTACAAAATTTGTATTATCCGTTCTTTTGTCACTTGTAAAATATTATTTCTTTGCAATATAAGTTCATTCTTAGCATTTATGTTATAAGTGCGTAATGTTAAACTATCATGATATAATATTTTGAGAAAGTAGAGTTTAATATTGCATAACAAATATTTTCTTGTTTCTAATAATACTTATACAAAAACTAAACTGTTTTTTTTTCTTTTACTTTATTAGTATATGTCTGAAAATGTAAAATTTTGTATATTTCTTACGTACTTTTGTGTTAGAGCTATTAAATATCTACAACTTCTCTTCATAAGATATAGAAAAAAACTGGCCTTTGTTAATTGTGTCATCATGAAGCTCTTTAATTGCTCTTTGGCCAGTATACAGTGCTGCGAGCTATAATATTCCTAATAGAAAATTTTATGAGATCATTAGAATATTCTTTGATATATGAAAAGATTTAGTTAATAAACCAAAAAGTGTTTTCTTCATAGCTTGTGGCTCTGTATCAAGATATGACAATTTTTGTAATTGTTCGTTATTATGTGTCGTAGTATTGGGTACATTTTATTAATTTCAATAATACATGACTTCCACGAAATATAAATTCAGAACAAAATAAATTTGTAATTAAGATGCGTATTGTAAGAATAAATCGTATTTCTATAAGTTCTAAATCTGGTGTCCTCCAATTACTCTATAAACCACGAAAAAAAATTCTTATATACGTTAATAATCGTTCTGAAATATGAAAATGACCTTTTTAGACTTTATACATTAAATAACTTCTATAAAAGTATTGTCTTCCTAAAATTTTTATCAATGGGACGGGTTTTATACCATCATATAAAATAAAAATAACTATTTAATTAGCATCATATAGTGAGTAAATTTATCAGATTTACAATGTTAGATAATTTTGTTAATTTTATTTCAAAATAGTTTAAAGTAAGTTTAAAACTTTTAATGAAAGATTGTTTATATTAATATTTTAGGACTATGATATGTAAATCTTTTGTAAATTACATCATTTTCTATGTGCAGCATACTCATGGTAACCATAAAATATTTTTTTATATAATTTATCCCATATTAATCATTGATTTAAAATACAAACTGAGATGTGTATTTGTAATACATACTTATATAAACTTAATAAGTGAATTTCTGAATACCCTGGAAAAGATTTTGAAATATAATGTGTAAGCAATAATTGCATACAATAATTACACACGTAATATTTGTAAATACAATTTTTATATTTGTTTATTATTTAATATTGACTTTGCTTAAATAATTGTGAAAAAATACTTCTATAATTTTATAAATATTAAACGTATCATTAATAATTTTTAATATCTTTTTTTATAAACTTTATATTGAAAATATAGAAATTTTAATTGAGAAATGAATTACATTATTTGTAAAATATTTTTGTAAGGATCTATTCTAGTTTTACATATGAATAATATAACTTTAAATCATTCAAATTATTCAAATTATAAATTTAACATATCTTAAGCAAAGAATTATTGAAAAATATACAATATTTCAAATAAATACTCATGTAAAAAATTGTGAAATTAGTGTATGAGACAAACATCAAAAGAAAGTAATGAAATTTCAAATATTACTATCTTCATCAACAATTAAGAATCTCAAGAAGTATTTTTGCATTGAATTTGAATGTATAAAAAATATGAAGTAATTTCTAGGCTCATCTTTATCCAAGTGATGAAGAACCATATGATCAAAGAGACGAAAATTATACCAGTTCAGAGGATAATGAATCATTTTATTGTGAAATGTGTGATAAAGATTTTTCATCCGAGGATGCTCTTTCTGAACATAAAAGAGAACACAAACTTTGCGGTATTGATGGATGTACTTTCTCTGCTCATCCATTACTAGTTGAAAGGCACATTACTATGCAACACAGTACTGGTTTGTACCATAAAATAAAAAATGTATCAACTCCCGAAGAGATTGAAAAATGGATAATGGAGCGAAAGAGGTAAGTTATGATTTTTAGAAGTGGTAATGATTAAAAATGATTTATATGATACTTAACTACATTGTAGAAAATATCCTACAAAAAATAATATTGAATTGCGAAAAGCGGAAGAAATGGAAAAAATCCAAAGAGGAGAAATAATTAAAAAACAAGAGACTACTAAACAGAGAAGAAAAAAATTTATACGTTCTAATAATCGTAAAAGGACAACAAAAAGAGAAATTATTAAGATATCTAATAATTTTATAGAACAAAGTGAGAAATATAGAGGTTTATATAAATTTTCTGGAACATGTGAGCATTTAATTAATATATTTGTATAATTTATATATTTATACTATTAACGTATTCATCTATGTGAATAATATTCGTAGCAAGCTTAAAAAATGAAGAATTACATATGGAAGATCAATTTAAAGGTGAAATTGAAAATGATTGTGAAAGAAATATTAATTGCATTTCTGATGAAGAAGAAACAGATACATTATCAAAATCTACTATTGCTGTTTGTAATGTACCCAATTTAGTAGCAGATTATGGAAGTACTTCCGAAGAAAGTAAATATATTTATATTATTTATAATAGAATATTTAATGTATATGTTTCATGTATAATTTCTATAAAATAATATTATTTATAGGTGATGCACCTGAAGAAATACCATTTAAGAAAACAAAATTGGATAATGACGCAATAGAAGAAAGTAATGTAGTGAAAGAAATAGTTGTCCAGAATAATTTACAGTTAATAGATACAAATCCTATATCTAAATTTAAACGGTCTAGTACATTAAATCAAAATTCAAAAAATAAAGAACAAAAAATAACAATTAATAGAAAACAACCATACACATCGCAATTATTGCAAAAATTACTTTCAAGATCTATTCAACACGAAAGAAATTTAATTTGTCAATGTGTAAAATATATAGTAGATAATAATTTTTTTGATTAAAATTTTCTAATTATATGCATAATATAAATATTTTTTAACTACCTCTTTTTTAACCAAAATGGATTTTTTATTTAAATAGAATAAAGGTAAATTAATACAACATATATAATTGTTTATTTATTAAATTTTATAAATTATGTTTACATTGACTAATGTCTTCTTTTTTTCTTAAATTGTTTCTTTGGAATTTCCAAAACATTATCATCTTGTTCTTCTCTCTTCTCTCCGCTTTTTATAGATATAAGATTCTTACTTTTTTTTCCAGAAAGTGCATCATTCCAATCAGTTTCTGTTCCTTTGATTGCATATTGTTCTAAATTTTCTCTTTTCAATTTTTCCAATTCAGCTTTTTGTTTTGCTTTTAAGTCCTAAAATTATATTTATATCATAATAAATTTTATTATATTTTATTTAACGTTATATGTTTAATATCATAACAAAAGATGATCAAACCTTAGCTGCAGATTCTAACTCGTCGTGCAAACTTTGTCCATTAATGGGATTTAACTGCACTTTTCCATTATTAGTTTCCATTTTCATCATGGTTGTTTCAATAAAATTTTCTGTTATTTTGTTAAGGCACTGTACAAATTTACGCATAGTACGATTGAATAATCCAAGTAATTGTGTTGGTGGTAAATCTAATTCTTCTGCTAATTTATCAACAGTTTTATGTTGCAAACCTAATCCTAATAAAATTACCTATAAATAAAAATAAGGACAATAAATATTATAAAAATATTATATTTGAACATAATTATTTCAATGAAGAACATTAAGAACATTATAAATATAAAAAATACCGATTGAACTGCTGATAAATTAGTATCACCCATCATATTTAAAAAATATAGACGCGCTAACGATGGTAATAAGTCCATTATTAAATGATAATCTGCCATATTATTACTATACATTGCTAAACGTTTTAGGTCATAAGATGTAAAATAAATATCCAATATATCTTTTGTCAATGCTAAAAAAAAAAAAATTATATAAGAAAAAATATAAACATCAAAACAAATATATTATTAGAAATGCACTAACTTGTAATTTCTGACGTAACCGTTTTGTTAATTAATATACTTAAAGCCAACGAAGATGGATATGTATTAAATGAAAAAGATAATAGATTTGTAAATCGTTTACGAAAATCATTCCAGTATGCTTGTAGCCATGTAACATCTTGTTCAGAATTTATTTTATATAACATGATGCACGAGTTTTCACCTGTAATATCATTTGTTGTTTGTCTAACAACACAAAAAACATTTATTAAACTGTTATTTAATGTGTGATATAATAATATTAATAAAAAATAATGCTAACCTTAAATATACTGGCACAAAACCAGCTCGTTTCCAAAATTTCAAAAGTGGTTCAGTAACACCAAAAGATACACCAATATAATCTAAACTTTCTGGACGCCTCTCGCTTAGTTTTAAGAGAAGTGGTGGAAGAGAGGCACGAGGTTCTAAAAAATATGAAATTAGTTAAAATTAAAATTATAAAATTTTTAATTTATAATATAATAAATACAATTACCTATTCTTTCTTCTAACAAATTCATTTCTTCATTTTGAACTTTTGATATTTCTGTTGTGCATATTTCTGATGATTCGTTAATATTCAGTATTTTCATTTCGTAATATTGTTTTAATAATTCTAATGCTTTAGTACCATATCCCATCTATAACACAATTATTTATTGAATATAAATTATATGATGTTATTATATAATGATATATACTTACTCCTTGATATTCAGGATGTGTTGCAATGCGGACAATGCGTGCCCCAGCTAACGCCGGAAAATCTTGATCTTGATATTGTTGTGCAATAGTCCATGGTATAAGATCACCAGCTGCTCTACGTCCTCGAACTAGTCCGTCGTTTATAGTATTTTTACTTACTTCACCTTCTAAGCAGATCTACGCATTATAGAAATATTAGAATTAGAAGAAATATCGAAATTATATGTATAGATATATACATATTGTATTATAGGCTTACCTGAATAACTACTAATACTTCAGGCAACGTTTTCTTATTTGAATCTATTGGACCCAAAAGACAAAACAAGTGATGCGCTGGTGCATCAGACATCATTTGTAAATCATTTGGACTATTCTGAAATATGAAAAATTCATAATTTTTCAAATCTTAAAGAAATGAAAGAAAATAGTTACCTTGTAGTGCGAGGCGACATAAAGAGCTACCAATCGTTGCAAAAATAATTCAGATGCTTTGTGGTAAGAAAACAAGGTATCTCTGAAAAAAATGTAATAACATGAAATTAAGTATTATAAAGAAATAGCGATAAACGTTAAAAATTTAATTACCTATTTATGTAATATAATTGACACATATCAGGGGGTGGACATCCAGATAATATAGGTGTATTTGTTGTAGCATTTAAACATAACAAATCGCACAACCATTGTTCAATAGAATCTCCTGGTTTATAACGAATAGATTCATCTAAAGTCAGTTCATGTAATTGTCTTCCAATAATAATCTTTTCATTTTGTTGTTTCTCATGACTATTTGAGTTTGTAGTTTCATTTCTTAGTTGTTGTAATAGTTTTAATGATAAAGATCTACCTGTTCCTTCATATCTATTAAAAACAAGTATATGTCATGTATAACTATCATGTATAACTACAAAAAAATTAGGTTATAAAATACAATTACCCATTAATTGTTGATGCAAGGAATATTAAATAAGGACCAAGCATAGCTTTCACATAGGGAAGAGGTATTGCTGCAGCTTCATCAATTACAAGTAATTCAGCTTGACTTAGTTTGTGAGCATCAGTGGGATGAATATACTAAAATTATTATTTTAATAAAGTATTATATGAGAAGGATTATATACATACATATATTCATATATATACCTGAATTGTTTGTCTGTGATCCCGAAAGATATTTACTCGTACAGTAGCTTTATTAAATTCAGGGTTTGTAGATTGTACTAGACCATAATCAAGATGTTCTTGATATCCTAATGCATCAAATCCTAAAAATAATATAAAATTTTATTATACTGAAATATGTTATTTTCTTTTGATATTTACCTTTAAAAACAAATTCAAATAATGTATTCAAATTTTCTGGACTTGGACTTGAAATATAAATATTTGAATAACTAAATGCTATGGCAGCAGCAACAGCTAAACCTAATGCTGCAGATTTTCCTCGACCTCTAGCTGCAGTTAAGGAAACAGTGGATCTTAATGTTTTTTCTGATATGCATTCAATAAATTTGAGAAGTGCTTTTGCCTAAAAATATTAATATTTATATAGTTATCAATATGTACTGAAGTTATGATATGAAATATTAATTTTATATATTTATTTATTTTATATGTACCTGATCAATTGTTTTGCAACAATTAACAAGAGAAGAAACCGGTTGTGTATCTTTTAAACTTTCTTTCAATACATTTAATTCTGATAATTTTTCAGAAGAAGTTAGCTTTTGTACAGGTTCAATCTTTAAGTTGTGTGATGATAATGGCAATACGTTTAAATGATCATCAACAACTAAGCATCTTTTGCACGAAGCTAGAGATAATAAAAATCTCTCATTAAATCGACCAACAACATCCTAGAAATAAAAAAATAATTAAAAAATAATTAATAATTAATAAATAAAAGATATTTAAAAAATTTATTTGCTTCTCAAATTAAACAAATCTATCTATAAATTAAAACAAAACAAAATAAAAATGAACAGTATACTTGATGTGCTTCTGTACGAAATCTTTGATGAACATCCATATTCATGGTGTATAATTGTTTTAAAGAGTTTACTGATTGTAAAAGAAATACAATGATTCCGCCTCCTTCAATGGTTTCAATAGTTCTTGCCAATAAATTAGGCGTAATTGCTTCAAAATCCTAAAAAAAGTGATCTTTTGTTAAAATGAATTTTGTTTAACTTAAACAAATGAAAAACCTTACTTGTAAAACACACATGCCATATGTATTTCCCAATATTTTATGTGTTTCATGATAATAACAATATCTTATATTAGTAGAAACTATAAATAATTCAAATGGATCATCTTCATTCACATCCAATTTTCCTGATTTAATTTTTTTCTGCACGGATTTCATTCGTTTTTTCCTATGACTACTAAAACCTAAGTCTTTCTTATAACACCAAAGAACAGATGGTCTCGCTTTTACAACGGACTTTGATAACATATGATGTAGCAGAACAACCTGATAAAGAATTGAAATTCTCTTAAATAAATTTATTAACACTAACAAATAAATATAAATTTAATTATATATTTATGTATTTATTGCTTACAAATTTAATGCACTAACCTGATCTCGTGCTTTATTACCAATAACAATAAACATTGTTCTATGTCCCGTACTAACACCATTTTCAATTAAAACACGAATACGATTATCTATTTTTTTACGAACCATCTTAAGAAAACAAAAAAAACTCCTTATTAAATTTTTATTTGAAAATATCCGTATACCACATGTATTGCAATGTGTCTAAACTATAAGTGCGCTTCCATCTTGTATTATCCGTGTTGATCCTCAGATACGATAAATTGTTATTACTTATTTTCATGAAAATCATTCGAAAAAAATAAATTATGTAAAAAGTCATTAATTTACATAATTACACCATTTAAATACAACATAATATATATTGAAATTAATCTAAATAAATATTTAGATTTAATTCATAATTGAATAATATATGAAATTTATATATTTTTTTTCAGATATGGATAATATAATTGCACATAATTATAAACATATTTACGAACATTTTTATTATTTAATAAAAAACAAAAAACTTAATTAAAGTTATCTTGACGTTATTATGAAAAGTATCCTTTATGTTTGATTTCGAGTAAAGCAAAAATAGATGAAATATATATATATTGATTTTTTTTTCCAAGATTGCATGCTGTTAATAGAAACATGAATACTTTTATAAGAAAAATATTCAAAAACGTTGATATTATATGAAGTGAATATTAAGAAAATATAAAAAATTTATTTATAATATTTTTAAACAACAAAATAATGTAATTATCTATTGTATTTTTTAATATAAAGGCATAAGGTATATGTCGGATGTTTATGATTGTAACATATATAAATATGTCATATGTTAAATGAAAATAATTCGTTAAAATTTACTTGCAATAGCCTTGTAATATAGTGAAGTTATAAGTAAAAAGAAAAGAAAAAATGGTTGAAGAAGTTCCATTGAGAAAATCTATTATAAAGTTGGATGTTCCTGCAGTTGTAGCTTTTGGTAATCCTTTGCTGGATATCTATGTAACATTGAAAAATGATGATCTGTTGAAGAAATATAATCTTTCTGCGGATGGAGAAATGGAACTTCCTGCTGAAAAAATGCAAGAGCTGCTGGCAGATTTACCATTAGAGTTAATAAGTATATTTATTAATAATTGTTACATGCTTACAATGCATATATTTTACACAAACATTTATTTTGTCCTTATTGTTTTGAAATTAGAATACGAGTATAATTCATATATTTGTATAAAAAATAATACAGTGTAAACATTGTTACTTTAGTGTAATATATAATTTTTTTAATCTAATTATTATCGTTATTGTTATTATTATTAAAAAGAATTTATATTATTAATAACTTAAATATTATTAACGATATGAAATAGATCACAACATAGATTCAGTGCTGGAGGATCAGCACAAAATTCAATGAGAATTTTACAATGGCTTTGTGATGAAACTCTACAAAATCGATACACTATATACTGTGGAGGAATTGGTAATGATTCAGGAGGAAAAATGTTGGAAATCCTAGTTAAATCAGCAGGTGTGGATGTCAGGTTTGCAGATAGTTTAAATACTGTATTTTAGTTTTATTCCATTTATGATATGTTTGTAACTGTATATATTTTTGCAGATATGCAGTTCATCCAACTTTATCTACAGGACATTGCATAGCATTAACAAATGAATTAACTCGTAGTCTTGTTGCAAATATAGGAGCTGCTGGTGTATATACTCTAGATGATCTTAAGAAAAGCAATTTATCATTGGATACAATAAAAATAATTTATATTGAAGGTTTTTTCTTGACACACAGTTTTCCTACAGTAAAAGCACTTGTTAAACAAGCAGAAGAAAGAGATATAATTATAGCTTTCAACCTAAATGGAACATATATATTTAATGTACATACAAATATTTTACATTTTAACAGTTTCAATCAGTGAATCAATGAAGACAAAATCATTACATCTAGAGTGATAGTATTTGATGTTAATAGTAATATTATATTATATTTTTATAGGATCATCATATAGCAATTTGTGAAATGATAGGATATGCAAATATTGTATTTGGTAATGCAAGAGAAATGGAGGCCTTGGCTCAATCATTAAATGTTGCATATGAAGATGTAACAGATATACCATTTTTATTGAATAGCTTAAAGAGAATTACAGTTAATATTTCTAATACAGTCAATGCAGATTGGTTGCGTCATGGGGGAGTATTTGTTATGAGTCAAGGTGATTCAGCTCCAGCAATTACTGTTTGGGGAAGAAGTCAATCTGTTCAAGTATGTTATAGAGAAAGAAATAATTTCTTGAGTTGTGGGACCGAATGAAAATTTGTTCATATTTTACTTAGGTACAACCAATTAAACCAAAAGGCCCTGTTGTAGACACAACAGGTGCCGGTGATTCTTTGGTAGCTGGTTTTCTAGCCGGCGTTTTAGCTCGATGGAAACCAAAACATTGCTTAGAATATGGTTGCAAAGTAGCATCTTTTATGGTAACCAGACTTGGGGTTATGTTACCAGATAATGTGCCACCAGATTTATTGGAATAACAAGTATAATTATTTACGGATCATCACTAAATAATATTTACCTATCTCATGCGAAAGTCTATAAATAATTTTTATTCAGAGTTTTATTAGAAAAAGAATTGTTGTGATAATAGAAATAAAGTTTTGTATTTATGTTTATAGTTTTTAGCGATATCGTAATTTTTTTTTTTTTTTTTTTTTTGTTGAAAAAAGATTATACTAGTAGATTTAATCATGCTGTTAGTCATCTTAAAAATGATGAAATAATATTTTCAACATTTTTTCGCTCGAAAAGCGAAATATATAATTTTGTTTAGATGTACATAAATTGTATCGCATTGTACAAAAAAATCTTAAGTTTGAGCAAGAAGAATTTAGCCCATAAAAATTATTTAATTGTTTATTATCGATGTTGACTTATTAGAAAGATGCTATATCTACATAGAAACAATAATATACAATAGTACTGTACAAATTTATTTTTACAAATAAAATTATTTTGGAAAATATTTAATTTTATTTTGATGTAGTTTTCATTTAATTTAATATTTCTCTCTATAATTTTAAAATTGAACATAAAAATATTTAAAAAAGCAATTCGGGAATTATACAAAAAATTAATAGAAGATTTAGTAATGTTTAAGACATTAAGTTTTTATTTTAAATATATGAATTATTGATTTCAAAAAAATTTAATGAACTATTAATTTTATAATCTATAAAAGTTAATTATAGTTGTACCATAAGAAATATTATTAGAAATTAATTATTCATTATAATTGTACTATTAGTTATTAAAAAATATAACTTAAAAGAAAGTTAAGGATTTTCTAATTGGCTTATTTAAAAATAATGAAATGCTATCGAATATTTTTTCGAAAATAGGTATATACATATTTAAACATATATAAAATAGGTATGTACATGTTTAACTCTTTGCGGTCGTACTTTTTGGAATCATGAGCTCAGTCAATTGTCTAAAAACGTATATAAATTTTGTTTAAATGTTAGTGTCAATTTGACTGGTTAAATTGTATATTTGTGCCGGGAAAATAACCTCACCGGGAATATCCCGGCATGCGACTGCAACGGTACAATAGCTTCGTTGGGAATATCCCGGAAAGAGTTCACGAATATTCGGAGTGTATCCTTAGTACGAACTCTTAGAAAGACGAGAGGAAAAATAACTTATTTTTCTATTCGTATTAAATTTGTTCCACGGCGGAGTTAAATTCATGAACATTTAGAGCGTGTTCTTAGTACGACTAGAAAGACGAGAAGGAAAACAATTTATTTTTCTGTTCGTAATAAATTTGAGTGAAATTTGAAGAATTTCGAAAATGTCTATGGTAAGAATTTTAACAATATTTATATTTGTACGAAATTTTATATTGTTCTGTTAATTTACTATTATTAAAGTAATTTGTGCAATTTTGATTGAAAACATCGTTTGACATTTTTTCTAACCTAACTTTCATATCAAAGAAAATGTTTTAAATTTACTATAACGAGAAAAGAAATAATATTTTCTAAATTCGAAAAATAGAAAAAATAAATCATAAATATGATTCATAATATATATTTATATTTTATATAAGTATGTATACAAAAGAGTGTATTCTATATTTGTAACCAGGTTTATATGTATTTTTCATTTTTTTATTGATATTAGTTTATTTAAATAATATGATAAATTTATTTTTAGCGACCTGATGATCATAGGAGAAAATGGAACAGGGAGGAGTACGAAAGGATAGCACTTCAGCGTCTCCAGGATGAGATTGCTGAGGAAGAGTTGGGAATCCCAAAACAGCCAGCAGTAAAAAGAGAATTGCTCAAACAACGAGATTATAAAGTTGATCTTGAATCTAAATTAGGGAAAAGTGTAGTTATTAATAAAAATACTCCATCATCACAAACTGGAGGGTACTATTGCAATGTTTGCGATTGCGTTGTCAAGGATTCAATTAATTTTTTAGATCACATTAATGGCACAAAACGTAAGTAACTATACTATTGTTATTATTTTTACAAATTTTATATATTTTACTAAATATCAATTTTTCAAATACATGTATCTTTTTAGATCAACGTAATTTAGGCATGTCAATGAAAATAGAAAGATCTACGTTAGAACAGGTTAAAGCACGGTTTGCAATGAATAAAAAGAAATTGGAAGAAAAAAAGAAAGATTATGATTTAGAACAGAGAGTAAAAGAATTAAAGGAAGAGGTTTGTATTGTGTATTTCTTTTGTATTTCTTTTGTGCAATTGTGTTTTTATTATTTGATATTTTAATTAAGTATTTTTTATTGCTCATAGGAGGAAAAAATTAAGGAGTATAGAAAAGAGAAGAGAAAAGACAAGAAAAGAAAAATTGAAGAAATCAATGAAGATAATGGTGGACCTTCAGATGAAATGGCAGCAATAATGGGTTTCTCAGGCTTTGGATCTAAGAAAAAGTGACATTGAAACATTATTGATTAATTTGACAAAGCAATGAAGATACATCCTTCATTCTTCATCTTCAATGAAGAAGATCATTTTTTGAAGACAAATCTCAAGAAGGGACTATGATGTTATTAATTTTTTAAGAAATGTTTTGTTTAAGAATTAACATTGAACACTACAAGATCAGGGATAAATAAGACTGATCTTAAATTATATAAAAAATTTATCTTTGATATCAATATTTAAGTTTGAACATAATTTAATTTATTCCCTTTTTCTTGTATGATCAATGTTCTAAATGTACAGATAATTTTTATCTATATTCAATATAATGAATAACAAGTGATTCATTTCATAAGCACAGTATGTTAATTTAGTAAAAACATTAAGAGCACTGCGAAAATTATATATGTGCTTCGGCCTCACAAATAACTTGTCAATGTACTTCAAATTTATTGCAATACTAAAATTAAACTTTATAAAATTTTTTCTGGACCAGTAATGAACATTGTTTGAATAATGTTTTAATTTGTCAATAAAGATTTTATAATATTTAATTATTGTGAATTTATCTTACCTATTCTCTTGATATTAACTTGATGTAATTTACATTTAAATTTTCAATAAAATTAGAATAATGTTTGTAATAATCTCTATAACTTCCTCCTTCACACTTCCAATCACTTGTTTTTTATTTTTCCTTTGAAAAAGAGAGAGAGAGAAAGAGAGAGAGTCTAAAACTTATCTTCACACGTACACACATGCACAGTTAACGTACATTCACATATATTCTCCCTTTCTTTCTGAAGTTAAAAGAGAGAAGGTATCGAGGAGGATTGAAAGCAAGTATGTAGGCTTCTCCTACCTAGAACTTAACTCTGGGATCGTTTACTTGGTTCATCTTAGCATCGTAGTCTAGTGTATAGTCGACACTCGTGATCACGGACCGTTCACGAGTACCGCCATTTTTCTAGAGATCGACCATTCGTAGTCGAGAGATTGGAAGTCACACTCTCAGAAGTTGTTCTTTTGCGAACTAATTTGCACGTGATTTCTGATTGACGACTATAGCTAGTGCACGTGCGCCAGTGGCACGTATCAATTTGACGTTTTGATACTTTTGTCTCTTTCGCTTTTTATAATTCGTCCTGTGCAACTAAATAATAAAAATCGAAATTTGTCGTATACCCGGGCAATTGACGTTGAAGAATTCAGTGTAATGTTGTAAAATACGTATAACCTAAAAATTCGAAAAATTATCGAGAGTAATGCTTCGAATAAATTAAGAGTTACAATAAACAATGGATTGAACTACGAGAACTGGAAGAAAGATATGGCATTTCGTGATGATCGCCGAAATGACAGAAATCGAGCGATCCTGACACATAGTTTGTCGCGATACGGGGACGTCGAATAAATCTGAATGTCTTCATGATAAATCTTACGAACGCGAGTGTTGGTGAACTGTTATTCCGTTGCATAAAAAAATTCAGAAATTTCATTCAATGATGCCACGAACTCTCCAACCTATTCAGGAATGTAACTCCGGAAAATCAAGTGAGTTTATAAGCAATAAAATATCTTATTACATCTTGTATCACAGTGCTACAATTTTTTATAGTAGAAATTAAAATTGTTTTTGTATTAACTTATTTGTATAATACCTATACGCATATTTCTATTTCATTACTGAATAAATAAAATTTATATATATTATACGTCGCTGTACGGCTTGAAAGCTAGATTAACTTAACTATATTAACAGATATGATAATAAAATACGATGTGTGAAAAGATAATTTATTTGGTGGAAACTTTTGCAAAAATGTAATTCAAATTATTCTCGATGATCGTTCAGAATTGTTTTCAATGAATGAACATTATATTTCAGCAGAAATATCGTATGAAGATTCTCTTCTTGCGTTTGGTAAAATACGTGCTTACGGTTTCTTGTTCTGAAACGACGCGCACTTTCCCTTTTCTTTTCCACGGAAGTGAAAATAATCGGTCTAGAGTGAATTCTGTTCTATTATACGCCGTTTGCTCGCTCCTCTTCTCTCCGACTCTTATTTTCAGAATTTCTGCTCACTCGTGCGCGATTGATCGCCGCTGATCGAACCAATGTACCGAAACGATCGACGTATCGCCAATCACGACGGATTTCTCGTTTGTTCTTGACAAATTGTTACAATAACGAACGAAAAGCTCGTAAAATTCTGTCTGTAAAATTTGTGAAAAAAAGAAAAACCCTAGTATTTAAGTTGAAAAATTTTATTCCGCGACTGAATATTCTTCATTTCTTCATTTCCTTTCTTCACCTAGTTCTGGAATCTTTTTCTGTTTTGATTTTAAAATTGGGAAAATTTGATCTTTATTCATCACTGTATCTATTACTGATGGAAGGATCAAGGTAGACTATATTGCTAATATTAGAGCGGTAGTATTAACGCCACTGGACAATTCAGGACGCCAGTGATTTCAATGCCCGGCAAGAATGCTGTCGCTATGCCGAACATGTTCGCTCGTTTTATATACGTGACAGTGTGATGTTAATTTCGACTTATTTCAAATTACGAAATAAAAAAATATGCTTAAAGAAAAATGAATCTCGGACAGTTATTGCCTGTAAAATGTAGATTGGTACGTATTTATTGAGAGGAGAAATATGATTAATGAATACAAGGCTTAAAGTAAATTCTTGCGGAGTAAAAAAGTAACATCGTATTCATGAATGATTTAACTGTCGACCCCCGCGATCAAGCTTGATCGAGAAAGTAAACGTGGAAAGTCGCCGACAGAAGGTGTTTGATGTACGGCGTTATTTTTAAAATGACGACAGCCATGTCCCGCGAAACTTTCTGAAAGTCTTTCGATGTTCAGTTTCTAAGAGGTATATGCACATATTTAGAACGGCTACAACGTCTCTCGAAATTTCGCACAGTATTGTTCGTTCTTTCTTTTTATTTCTTTTATTTCTCTTTTTTTTTTTTTCACTGGATATTTCGTTCATTCGGATGAGCTCTTTGGTCGAAGGATTTATATAAATTATATTATCATTATTACATAAATATATATTATATGTATAGTATATGTATATTAATACATTACATGTATATAATTATATTATTAATAGGACAATTTATCAATTTTTCGAATTTGATAGAAACATACTTGATATCATTTAGTCATATCAAACGAGAACTAAAGATGCTAATAGATGCTGTAAGATGATTTTCTTACTTCATTGGAGTTTAATTGAGAAAGAAAAGCAAAGAGAAGAGAGAAACCTCGAATGTCGAGTATACCTGGTCTAAAAAAGTGATACTGTTATCAAATAGAAAACGAGAATCACAATTACCAAGATTAACAGAGCGAGTCTGGAGGTTCACCGTCACGGTGTGATCTCAACGTGGACACACGACGCGATTAAATCATAATTTTTTTCATTGAATTACACGCGTTTAATTGCGGTTCAGTTTTAAACATCAGTTTGGCGGGCAAAATATCCGATAAATTACTATATAATCGACGCGGCGTGGCAATGATCACCATTGCGAACGAATAAATGGAAAATAATTGCTCCAAACATGAAACCACTATTAATTGTATAGTACCATATAGTAACTGTAACTAATTGTTGCTATATGGGACTGTAAGTTTAAGATAAGCCAAGTCGAAGAACAGATTTAGTTTTTGGAGTAACAGTACTACTACGTTGTGATTTATAACCGGTAACTGTTATTCCTGGTAAGTTTTCAAAATCGCAATCTGACGTTAGAATCTAGCAGCTTCTTTGAGCTATTCGGTCGTTATAGGTATCGATATATCTTTTGTTTCCGTGTTTCTTTGCAATAATTACGCTAATCTTCAGTCAGAAATACGGAAGAAAGTTCCATATGTTTTTCGAAGCTGCTAAAAATTTAATATATAAATAAGAAAATAATACTTTTTCAAGACGTTCGGACAAAGAAAACTTATTTGTTAATTTGATGTTAATGGTTACATCTGAACAAACGTTATCTTCTCGTATTGTCATCATTGCAACAAATTGCAGCACGATTTATCGGACACCCTGTGCAGCAGTTGCACCGCGATGATACGCGAGTTTCTGCAATGACCGGCGTTTGTCAATTTTTCTAGCGGTATATACTACTGTCCAGCTATTTACCGACGAGCATGCTCGCCTAAAGCGAAATGCAGAAGAATTTGCCGTTGGAACGTCTGGTATAATCGGCTAGTGATTATCGAGCAGCAGAATGCTTCGACCTCTAACACCTGTTGGAGGCTCGTCTTCCTTAGCCAGTTTTGCCTTGGGGTTTCAGTCACGTTTCTTCGGAATTTATGGTTCCCACCGTGAAAAATCCGTGTTTACTTTACCACAATCTGCATCCGAAAAGATTAACGATCTTCCCTCTGTCCGCAATTTTCCGATGATAGCTTCTTCATAGTGAAATGACATTGTAATTGCAGAGATCTTAATATTCGTGACGCGTTGTTTCAGTAGCTAATTGTCAGCCTTGATTGTAATACATTACGCGAGAGATACGTTTATACGACCAACGAACAGCGCAAAAAGTTTGACCTAATTTTTTTTAAATAAAACAGAAAATAATGTACATAAGTAATCTTTCGTTTTTTTCAACTTATCTATTGTGCAGATTTTTGAAGTCATGGCTGAAAAATATTACTTCTTATTTCTGACATTAAAAACTGGCGAAAGTAATCGGTCTATTCCTTGTAATTGAAATACTAATATTCTATAGAAATAACAATTCCACAATGTGCATTTCGAGCAAGTCTTGTCGCGCAAGAGTTAGTGTAAAACTCTAGGTTTTTACGTCTTTTTCAGCAATTTTTTAATCGAGCAATTTTTCAGTTCGCGTTACACGAGGTCCTACTGTAAAATGTCGTATGCTGCCACGTGAAAGTATGATACACGGAAGAAAAAGAAACGACGAGGTGTTAAATTTGTAGGAATACACAGGATGATCTGAGAAAAGCGGACAAATAATTTACAAACGTACTTCAACTCGTAAAAGTATCATACTGCATTAAATACAGTTAAAAATTATCCCTGTATCATCGTTGTATCATCTCGAATTTCCATTAGTCTTCCCTTCTGTTATACTGAACGAAATAAACGTTGCTGATTACTCTCGCGGATATAGATGCGATTCCACTCGTTGTCAGATAAGGGCAATCGCGAGGAACTCAATTAAACGAGATTCAATTACGTCAATGAAAATCGCTTTTTCTGGAAAATCGCTTAACCCAGATGATGGAAAAGGTAAAAGCTATCTACGAAGGATGTGAAACCTTTTTCGTCATCCTGGTCACGAACAAGAGCCAGATCCATACGATCGACCTCCGCGACCACCTCCACGGCCGTGGGACATTGTTTCCTGGCAAAACTAAAGCCAAGAAACGACATTTACCTTTTGTGTTCGATCGGATGCGCTCGTCGACGACGACAGACGTTGAAAATGCTTGGAAACGCGAATGGAAAATGTAAAAGTGTCTCCTCTTAGTGACCGAGTGTCTCAAGCATCTCGATCTCGTCGTTCAAGAAGATTCAAGAATTCCGTCGTTGAATTGTTTCGAAGAAATCGCCAAGGAAGAATTTGTCGAAGGTTTTCTCCTGGTCGGAGGAACATACACGTTTCACATAATTACAGAGCTCTTTAGTCGGTGACGTAAATTTTTGGTGCGACAGTGTTATCGAGCAAGTTAAAAATTTTCCGAAGATTCACCAAATTTGAGTAAATTGATCAAAATAAAAATTTACTGTTTAGATCGATCTTTCGTGATTTAACCACTTGCGCTGGCAACTGATTGCGGACCGTAACGAGTGACCAAATCGTATACAATAATTCGTCGCTTTCTTTTTTTGACAATAACTCGTCGGTATGATATCACTGGACAGAAATTATTGAGAAATAATAAATTCATTGTTTGTTTTGCCTATTTTGTTTTACTTAAATATACTTAAAACTGAGAAAACATTACAATTTTGGAGCAAGAAATTCTCGACGTGCGTGGCACGTCATTCTAGTGTAAGAGATTAACCACTTGCGCTGGCAACTGATTGCGGACCATAACGAGAGACCAAATCGTCTACAATAATTCGTCGTTTTCTTTTTGAACTCGTCGGTATATCACTGGATAGAAATGATTGAGAAGTAATAAATTTATTATTTGTTTTGCCCGTGTATTTGGTTATACTTAAGTATATTTAAAACTGAAAAAATATCGCAATTTCAGGACAAAAAATTCTCGACGTGGCATGTTATTCCAGCGCAAGTGGTTAAGGTGGAATCATTCTCCATGTTGATAAATTCGTGTTAAATTTATTATCAGTCCTGTAAATACCGTTACGTTCAGGTCGCGCCCGAAGACACATTTCGAAGATCGGCGAACGAGCGAATCTTCGAATATGTTCATCACGATCTGAGCGTGACATCCGGCGAGCCTGATTACCCAGATCGTAATTGAAACACAATCGACACAATGGTGGCCGAACTGACTGACATTCCCGTTGCGAACGTAGAACGAAAGACACCGACGGCCGATCCAGAACAGTTCAGGTCCTCGGCCAAGCCAAAGAACAGACCCAAGTGGATCGAGGCTGCTACACGCGAGCCGATTTACAGTGTCCTCGACAGTAACAACGGCTCGACCAACAATTTATCGTCGAACGCGAAGAACAACGTGGTGGTGATAAGCGCCGTAAAGAACGAGAAACCGAGGAGAACCAGCTCTGAACAAAGGGAATTGCCCTACGTTTGGCTACCGACCGACAGCGACAAACCAACGACGTTTCAAGATTCGACGATACGCGAGGAGGACGAGGACCCGCTTTACAGCGTGGTGAGAAAGCCGAAAAAAGTCCGGTTGAGCGAGAGCAGCTACTATCTCGAGGGAAAGAAACTTCAGCCGATAAAGGAACGATCGACGAAAGAAAGGCAAACACAGCTGGAGGTTTGCTCTCGGCAGGAGGAACTCCGTCGATGGTTGCAGGTCGCATCTGAACAGCTACCGGAACCGCGGCGTCTCTTCAGTCTCGGTGAAATGTACACGAGCCACCACTTGGGAGAGTTTGATCAGCTGCAAGCGGATTGGAAGAGGAAGGTGGCGATGCCCAAGGGGATCGTCGGTCTGGTAGGGCCTTACCGTGTTTACCAGAATCCAAACGAGAGACGAGAGTACATGCTCCAGGAGGAGGAGCTGGTCGAGGAGGAGGTGGTGGACTCGGTGAGTGAAATCGCGGCGCGTGAGAACAACAACGGGGCCGCCGAACACCATCAGAGAGCCAAATGGCGGATAAGAGAGGACGACGAGGAGACCCTGGTGCCCGATATTCGAAATATAGCCAGCCTCGAGGGATTCGCTACGGAGGCGGACAATAACTCGCCGGAGTGGAAAAAGATCGACGATCTTTACAGTAAGAACGACGAGGCGTTGAAATCGAAGGTGCAGGAACTCGAGGAGGGAAATATCGAGGGGATCGTTTCTGGCAAAGAGGAACGAGCGGTGGACGTGCCTGAGGAAGCTTCGACCGCTTCCACGTCTTCGATGACAGACAAAAATGGTGAGAGGTCTCTGATTCTTTGTCCATTAACAGAGCCTGCTTCGTTCGACGATACTCTCAGTTTAGCCAAGGGAAATCGTCTCTTTTGGCGGTCTGTTCGCCGATTGAGTGAAAGACGCGGCTCGCCTCGAGTGAGATCATTGAGACACGACGGTCTCATGTGCTCGAGAGTACAACGGTATAACACTTTGAGCGCGGCATAGTTTCGTTTGTCAAGACCCGATGAATTTGTATGCAAGCCGTTTGTTAGCCGCCGTACGGTATCGGATCGACGACCAAATGAAACAGCTAGCGGTAGATTGCGGCGTGAATCGCACGCCGCCGATACATTCGTCTCGTCAGCTCGATACGTGCGGGGTTTCCTTTATTAGCGACTGCGTTCGTTGACCAATATTCTTCTGTTCGAACTCTGTTTTCGATATCAATATCGAACGTCGATGTTGTTAACGGTTGTTAGAGCTAGCTGGCAAGGTGCTCGACGAAATCTAGAGCTGGTGGTATGAGTAGCATGTACAATTCGTATAATTACCCTTGACTCGCGTCGCAGAGTTTCGTGCGTATCAAATAAAATTATTGAGACGCTGATGAACCATGGTCCGTTTTATCAACAATCTTCAGTCCATCAAACCATCTTCGCTGCTAAGGAGTAACGGATAACGTTCTTAACTGACGTGTAATTATCGTGTACACCTGCATTGTGGCCGATCTTGCTGATGACTTACGGTAATGGAAATTGCCAGCTTTTCAGCGGCTGCAGAAACTCTGCAAATTATTCCGTCTGACAACGGAGTCTATTAACCCTAACCTGCCACTTACGCGGCGTATTATGTTCATAGTAACATGCTGATTAGGGATCAAAGTCGCCACGAAATCTTCCACGGTGGAGCACAGTCATCGGGTTTTCACCGTGACGATTCTGGTCGAATGGCTCTCGTCGAACGATCTCGATCTCACAGTACCATTATTTCTCGACTTTTATCGCGGTAATGAATAGATAGCTACTTCAACTTTCGCTGTTTTTGCACCTCTTCCCTTTGTTTCTCTCCGCTTCACGTTACAAATGCGTACGATCAGTAGCATGGCATTTAATCAATTTTATGGCTGAAATTACGAAATTGGTGCAACAAGTATAAACGATAATTACAGTGGAGCGTATAATTGTGTCAATGACAATGGAAAATTATCGATTTCAAAGTGGCATATGCTAGTGGCAAGTTCGTAAAAAAAAAGATCCACTTTATCTCATTTTATAGCGTTAGTCACCGTCATTTTGAAGATTAATGTCTCCCCTTTATAACAACCCCTTAAAACTCGTTGCACGATTTTTTTTCAACTATTTTATTGATTATTGAACATTAACTAAAATTATTTAAAACTTAAAATTTATATTTATTTAAATATCTATTATATATATATAAATATATAATTATACATATATTATATATGTATAAATATATATATTATATTATATATATATAATTAAAATTTATATTTATTTATTATATATATAATAAATTTATCTTATTTATAATAACAATATATTTTTTATATATATTAAATATAATATATATAAAAATATATTATTATAATTATTATAATTATAATTATAATATATTATATATATTATAATATATTTATATTATTATAATATATATTAAATTTATATATAAATAATGTTTGTACATTTCGAACTAATGATTTTAGAAACCCGAAATATTTTCCAATTCGTTCGAAACCAGCGTCCAATCTCCGTCCTTCGATTCACTGATTCAATTGCTAAAGCAAAAAACAAGTGGCGTAGCGGTTCTGGCTCCCTAGATTTCATCGGGATAGATCCGTGAGTTGCGGATAATCTTGCATGACGAGCGAACGTCTGTATCGTTTGGTCGTTAAATGATACGAAGTTTTTGTTTCGTGGGAAAGAAAGTGGCAGGGACGCCCACCGTATCTTTTGTTCGAAATCTCGACGCGTGATCCAGAGACACGTTTTGTCTTCGACGATTGTTTACTTTCTCGTTTCACTTCGTTACCATCGGCAGTCCTATTCATGCACATTGGCAAGATCATTAATCACGAAAGTTATATCGATTTGTCCAACATATGGCGCCATCGTTATTGAACGTCCATGAAAAATTCATTTTTCTGAGCACATATATGCACCCACATATGGCTATGACGAGATAATTTTTTTGAACTTTTAAGGGTGATGATTTTATTTTTCTGAGCGCTCATAGACCGTGATAAGCTTATTTTTTTGAGCTCCCAAGGATTATGATAAGTTTATTTTTCTGAGCACATATATGCGCTCATAAGTCATGATGAGTTTATTTTTTTGAGCTTCCAAGAGCCATGATTTATGAAATTTATTTTCCTGAGTATGTATAACCCACATGGCTTATTTTTTTAAACTTTTAAAAGTCATGAAAAATTTATTTTCATATATACGCGTCCATGTGACGAGCTTATTTTTCTAGCACTCAAAGGATTAAATTTCCCAGATTTTTTTCGACAAAATCGAAAACCCAGATTTGTGATTTCACAAAGGTGGTTGCTTTTCCATTTCACAAATTAATAATTCCTCGTGGAAATAGATCACTCGTTTCTATCATAAATGTATCGTACAACAAAAAACAAGCTGGCTTGAATTTTGAAACAATGCAACCAACAGGCGAGTACGACGTTTCCACATTATATTGGCATTGCCAGTGTGGACACGATCGTGTAATTCGCCTTGTTTGTTTCTTCGTGTTCGCCGGTCGCTGGTATTACAACGATTTTGTCGTCGTACGACATTCAATTAAGACGTAGGCTCAGGCGACACGTCCCACCGGAACTCTTTATGCCACCTTTTCTAACCGGCTGCCTTTCAGTACAGTTATCCACTTTTGCTGGCGCGTCGTGATCGTCTTTTGCTTTCGAGTGCTAGAACAGTGTAACTGCATTTGCGCGTGAGAGTTTGCGGAGAAGACGTTTCTTGGATGAAAGACATTTTTTCTTTTTCTTTTTTTTTCTTTTTCTTTTTTTTCTTTTTTTTTTCTAGAGAAAATTATAGGAAAGAATGGAAATAAATCTTTCGCTCTGCTGTCGGCAAATGTATTTTTCTTGTTAGCTGAAAACATTCTGCATATGTATTTTTCTTGTTAGCTGAAGAGTTAGGGAAAGACGAAGATTTTTACTTCTGCATCGTTTTGCATTCGACGTTTAATTTTTTTTTTCACTCGAGAATGTCGTTCGATACAATTATTCGATACAAGTGGAATTTTTTACTCGCGACGAATCCACAAGGTTGTTGGCGATGCTTTTCTTAAAATTATGAAAGGTACGAAGAGTGAATGTGGATATTAATGAATTATTCAATGCGTAATTTCTACGTTGCATGTTCCTTACGCGATAACGAAAGAAAATTTTCGAATATAAATCAGGATGTCCATTATTCACGCATTGTTGCAACTTGCTTGTTATTCAATTAGATTTCTTTTTTTTTTTTTCTTTCTTTAACAAATTTGCTGATAGCTTCGTCTTGACAGAAGATAATAGAAAAGATTCTAGATTGGATCTCATTCAAGATGAATTCATTTTTCTTATCTTCGTATTTACGCTTTTTCGACCGAAGATAAAAAAACTCTGTCTTACTTTGCCTATTATTAAATTTAAATTTAATTTATTATAATTATTATTATTAAATTTAAATTTAATTTATTATAATTATTATTTTTAAATTTAAAGTTAATTTATGATTCTTAGACAACAAATTTACCGTTCGAGAACATTCGAGATTTTTCTCAAGTCAATGGTGCCTTTTAATTTAATATCACGCGCAATAAATGTCACGCAATCTGCGCGATACAGAGTTAGAGAATTTTATCTATGCCGGATAATAGAAATAGAAATGTCAGTTCTCTGTACTAAATGCTGCATCTGTGTTTTTCGAACCGTTAATTGCCGCTTAAAATGTAATTAAACGGTTGACATTTGACACTGCACGCGCTGTAAATACCATGCAAAGTTCTCTTCCTGAGAATGGGAATATCTACCATGCAAAGTTCTCATTCTATAATGGGAGTATGTACGTACTGCTTCCCACATATCTCTCTTGTTCATTAGTAAACGTAACTGAATTCAACTTGTCTATTCCACGTTTATAATAAATTATACGCATGATTACATATTTCAAATTTTTCAAATTTTTCAAAATTCCATATGCCTCTCTTTATTAATAAATGTAATTGAATTCAATTTGTCTATTTCACATTTACAGTAAATTACATATTTCGAATTTTTATATACTTTCATAATATATTTATAAAATATATAAAATAAACATATGATTATTTTTTTGTAATTACAAAATAAATATATAATTGTATTTTTGTAAATTATTTTTTTGTAATTATATAAATATTAATTATAATTTATAATTATATATTTATAATATAAATATATAATTATATTATATATTATAAATATAAATATATAATTATATTTCTGTAAATTACAACTCTTGCTAACCAGTCTATTCAGTTGCAATATTTAAACATCTAACAATGATAATTCCAATAAGACTGGGTCAACAATTTTCGAGATTCGTCGACAACAAGCGGCAAAAGTACGTTCTTCCGATCGAGAATGCGTCGCAGAGGCACGCGTATACGTGAAATCAAAGAGCAAAACGAGGTGAAAGGTATCCGTGGAAAATGTCCTTTCGCGTGGAGTAATTTTTCGCTTCGAAATCGCATTGAAACGTGTGCCTACCGATTCCACCGACAAATCATTCTGTACGCACACGCACACGCACACACACATACACGATGAATGCGAATCGCGTGAAAGCAGATTCGTTGCATTGTGAAGGCCGAAATCAATTGAACGAGTCGTTGTTGGTTCAAACTCTCGTCGATTGAATTTCGATCCCGCGGATACGGATGGCGAACCGATCGCTTTCGGTATTCCGAGAGAAACCGGTTGGACCCACTGAAAATGAATTTCGGGCACGAGATTTCACGCGTTATACGATCGATAAACTGGCTCTTTTCCACTCTGTCAAGGCCACATCATATAGTATTTACGACTACTCGCTACGAGTTCCGATATCGAATTTTTGACACTAGAAATAGTCAGAGTTTCTTTCCTTTTACGTTTTTTTACGTTCAAAACGAAAGTTTTACGTCTGTTTATTATGTGTTTCTACACTCAAAATACTAGAATTACTCTTCTTTTCGTAAGAATATTTCACGTAAGATATTTATTGATAATACGAGCATTATTCGTAAGAATAATATTTTTGTGAGAACGCTCTTTTTGTATTTAAATATTAATAAGAATAATATTTTTCGTAGGAATACTCCTTTTATATTTAAATAATAATAAGAATAATATTTTTCGTAAGAACACTCCTTTTATATTTAAATAATAATAAGAGTAATATTTTTCGTAGGAATACTCCTTTTATATTTAAATAATAATAAGAATAATATTTTTCGTAGGAATACTCCTTTTATATTTAAATAATAATAAGAGTAATATTTTTCGTAGGAATACTCCTTTTATATTTAAATAATAATAAGAGTAATATTTTTCGTAGGAATACTCCTTTTATATTTAAATAATAATAAGAGTAATATTTTTCGTAGGAATACTCCTTTTATATTTAAATAATAATAAGAGTAATATTTTTCGTAGGAATACTCCTTTTATATTTAAATAATAATAAGAATAATATTTTTCGTAAGAATACTCCTTTTATATTTAAATAATAATAAGAATAATATTTTTCGTAAGAACACTCCTTTTATATTTAAATAATAATAAGAGTAATATTTTTCGTAGGAATACTCCTTTTATATTTAAATAATAATAAGAATAATATTTTTCGTAAGAACACTCCTTTTATATTTAAATAATAATAAGAGTAATATTTTTCGTAAAAATACTCTTCTTATATTTAAATAATAATTGTTAAAGACAACACGTTATTGATCTATACAAAGTATAAAAGAACACTCGCCTCTTTTTCAGAAGCGAAACTATTTTCTGCGAAACACAATGGTCATAAACTTTGTTGCAAAAACTCGTATACACAATGCAGGTTGTATTTCGTTGTTCATAAAAATTTTAAAGTGAAAATTTCAAAATTGCAAAGTCCACATCCTAATAATAACTTTCGTTGATTCGATGACCGAATATTCCCAGTACTAATTGTACGAATAAATAATAAGTACGTACGTTCCATGCTTCTCTTTTCGTTTCTCTCTCCTTTTTTTTTTCTCTTGTCAAGCAACACAGTTTTTAATTGACGGATAATAAAATTAGACGTCATTCTTTTGATAATCACGGAGCCATTCAGTTTCATGCCCCGTAAAACGAGGCGATTAGTCTTGCATGGGTGAAGTATAAAAAGAGAAAAAGGAAAGAGTACGCAGAGGCGTTATCACCGGCATCCTTTTCAGGGTACACGTAACTCGCGAAGATACAATCAGCTGAGGAGGGTGAAATAATGTTTTACGAGGCTGTAAATACTCGAAAATATACGATAAAAAAAAGTCTAATTCTTTAATCTCTTTTTTTCTATTTCTTTTTTTATTGATGTGAAAGACTTGTATTGACACGTGATAAAATGAACAATAATAATTTTGACTTGTGGAAAGCAATTTTTGTAGTCTAATTATGTAACTTAATTTCTTTAGTCTAATTCTTTAATAATTTTAATATTTAATAATACTAATATTTATTTTAATATTATATTTAATATTATATTTAAATATAATATTAATATTATATTTAATATTATTTTAATTTATATTTAATATTTATTTTAATATTATTTTAATTTATATTTAATATTTATTTTAATATTATATTTAATATTATATTTAATATTTAATAATTTTAATAATTTCGAATAATGTTTAACAATTTTAATAATTTCTTGAATTCTTTAAGATCGATGTAAGAAACTCGCGTTGACGCGATAATGAATTTTTCACTTATGGAGAGCAATTTTTTTAGAGGCAGTCTAATTTCTTTAGTTTCATTCTTTGATAATTTTAATAATTTAATTTTCTCAATGTAATTCTTGAAGATGGATGCGTGTCGACGTGATAATGAACAATAACAATATTTGACTCGTACAATTTTTCAGGGATAGTTGCTCTCGCGTATAAGTTCATCGTTGTTTTAAGGTTATCGATTTACAAAGTCACAGTCAGTTTTTGTGCGAGATGAATCGAGAAAAGAGAAACTTTAGATACCGTGGGTAATTCGATTTGAACTTTCGAGTGACCAAGTGAAAGGTACAGAAAACGGGTTCCTTATTTTTCATGAACATATTTCACGACGAGCGACTCATTGTCATGAAGTAAAAGTGCGTTTTAAATTGATGGAAAGTCGACCAAAGACGTTTCTGTTAAACGTCTGATCATCTTCATCGTCTCTTTTAAATAACCATCTTTACTTTAATCTAATAATATTAAACGCAACAATAGTCGATCAGGCTAAAGCTTTCATTCACACCGAGACCTCACTTCGACGGATCGCAAATGATAAATTTCTTTTTTATCTAAGTTTAAACGTTGGCTGTCTTCAGACGATACGATCTCACGATCATCAGACAATTATTATCATTTAATCTTCACAAAGTCCCTCTACGAAACTTAGAAGGACAAATCTTTGCAAACATCGCTTCGAAACGAACGTTTTGAACATTCATTAGACGCATTCATTGTCCCACGCACTTCCACTTGAACGCAATAATACGCCTCGAGCTAGTCAAACGAATCTCACTGCACGCGATCAAAGCGTCATTCGACTCTTTCACGAGTTGGGAGGAAAAATGTCAGACCATCAATTTCCTCTAAGCTTTTAACGAGCGCTATCAAGATGTACGGGTCAAGTTGAAAAATCGAAATACGCAAAGGTGGATGACCGCCAGCTTGCGGATGGTACCGATAATTCATACAACAGGTGGTTGCAGCCGGTTCTTTTCTTCTCTCGGCCCATCACGCTCGGTTCTCTGTGTCACGAACCTGTGCATTATGTTGCAACAAGTCAACGTTTCACGAGCGGGCCAACTCGGCTGTAGGAGGCGAACGATCAATCAGATTATAACAGGATCTCTAAAAGTCGATTTTCGTTCGCTTTGGTTAGATTTGGTTTTGCAGAACCGAGTCGAGTGTACCGCGGCAACGTATAGCTCCTTCCTTTTAATGTGCATCTTGATCATCGTGAAATCCAAACGAGTTCCGATTCGCTTGGTTGGCCAGCACGCGTGCCGGATGATGTTTCTTACAGAGAACTCGCGAAACGTGAGCCTCTAATTGAGTGTTCAATATGCGGAATATTAAGCGGGAATTCTTTTGTAAACATGAAAGCGTATGTAAATTAGGCGTTAGATAGATTAATTGTGAGAAACGAGTGTGAGAAAAACAGAAGTCCGTGCACGCTATAAACATGCGGATGTTTATCCAGTTTTATATAATACTTTCCATATTTTTGCATTATTTCATTATACATTTTATATTATTAGATGGTGTATCATTTCCTTTTGTGTATTATTTATCTATTTATTTATTTATACATTGTTCACGATCATACCATGAACATATAAAAATAGTTTTTCGAGTTTTATACATTTCATCCATGATCATACCATGAACGTAAAATAAACGAAAATATGAACGAAAAATACTTTTTGCTAGCGGTCAGTGTATAAAAAGAAAGAAAAATAACGTATGTAAGGTATTATTCCGAAAATGGAGTATTTAAGATACTGAACACAATTAGTTTAGCTTTGAGAGATGTAAGAGCAATGGATACGACAAATGTTCAAATCGATTGGAAAATATCCAAATTACGGGTATTTGATATTTCTTCAAAAATTACGATTGTTCGCGGCATATTTCGTACTGACAAATTACACTGACAAAAGGATTGCAAGTTAACCACTTGCTCTGGCAGCTGATTGCGGACCATAACGAGTGACCAAACCGTATACAATAAATCGTCGCTTTCTTTTTAAACTCGTCGGTATCATTGGATAGAAATGATTGAGAAGTAATAAATTTATTATTTGTTTTACCTGTGTATTAGGTTATACTTAAATATATTTAAAATTGAGGAAATATCGCAATTTTGGGACAAAGAATTCTCGACGTGCGTGGCATGTCATTCCAGCGCGAGAGGTTAACCACGTTGCGCTGGCAACTGATTGCGGACCATAACGAGTGACCGAACCGTATATAATAAATCGTCGCTTTCTTCTTGAACTCGTCGGTATGATATCACTGTAGATAGATAGAAATTATTAAGAAATAATAAATTTATTACTTGTTTTGCCCGGGTTATATATAAATATATTTAAAATTACTGAGAAAATTGCAATTTTGGTGTAAAAAATTCTCGACGTTAAAGAGGTATAACCACGTTGCGCTGGCAACTGATTGCGGACCATAACGAGTGACCAAACCGTATACAATAATTCGTCACTTTCTTCTTGAACTCGTCAGTATGATATCACTGGATAGAAATGATTGAGAAATAATAAATTTATTATTTATTTTGCCTATTTTGTTTTACTTAAATATACTTAGAAATATATTGAGAAAATATTGCAATTTTGGAGTAAAAAATTCTCGACGCGTGGCACGTCGTTTCAGCGCAAGAGGTTAATCGCCGCTTGCCTTTTCCTTTTATTCCTCATTCTTCTTTTCTCACCCTTTTCCACCGAAACACGAAGAAGTGCAACGTAAATGCGATGGCGCGTTTCTAGGTCGTTTTCCAATTCCACAGGAAAATTTCAAATATTTCACACGGTCTCGGCGGTCGTTGCGAAAATATATGGAAGCCAATGTTGATCGTGCAGGCTATCTGGCTATGTCGAAAACGAGGCTACGAGAAACGACATCATCAGTCCGCCGGTCATCTTCATTATCGTCATAGCCCTCATCACCATCGTCATCATCGTCGTCGTCCTGACTATTACCACTACCGATCGTGCCCTCGACCAGTCAATACGTTCTTGGTTCTTGCACGGTTCTGCGTTACCAGCCATTCCGTTTGGTGATAGTGTCTGGAGCACATCTTTCTCTCGTTCAGTTGCACATCAGTGAGCCCATCGCCTGTAGAAACCTATTCTTCGACGTTTATCATGGACGTTCATCGACTGTCTCTCTGATGACGATTGTTTTCTTTCGAGACGAGATATCTCCGAGGTAAAAAAAATTTCCTTCATGTTAATTCGTGTTGTGCGAGAACAGTTGTGAACAGGTGTGAGTAACGGGTTCTTCGTTTTTTGTTTCTTTTTTTCTTATCTTCGTTTCTCTTCTTGATTCGTGCGTATGGTAAATATCGCAGTGGTAAATGTCGAATTAATAGTGTATTGTCCGGTGTATGACATAGTATCCACGCCATATGTTAATGGCGTGATTGCGAGGATCTGTGCCCGAGGATCTGTTTTCCATTTTTGTCGTTCTCGTCCGTGTTTGTTCGTTACTGTACCGAGATCTCAATTGACAGCAGACAATGACGAGCGAATTATCTAAAATCTAAAAAATTGCATCGGTGGTGATTAGGTGGCAATCGGCATCTTTGCTATATTGAATGTTCCACAATTTTTTCTTCACTCTTTGCCCTCGATAAACTTTTTTTTTCTCGTATCATTTATCAGCAATTTATTTGCGAAGCATCACTTCAAATCAAGTGATATAGCATTGGAAATTTTGTTATTTTTCTAACATGCGAATTTATTGTTTAAATTTGAAGCAATCGTCAGCAGGTGCATTGCAGGTTTGCTAGAAAAAGTATACAAGAGTTAATGATACATAGTTTTAGTCTTTGGAAAAATAATATTCGCCGTTTTTTAAACTTTTTTAAGAAGCAACGAGAAGTCTAGTTTATACGAATTATTCCGAATTATGTGAATTGTTGAGTGTCAAGTTGACACTCGGGAGAAATTGCCTTGAGGAATTTCTTCTTCTGAAATTCTTTTCTTCCTCTTCTTACGTTGTTGTTATACCTTTTTCCACTCTAGGCGTCTGTTCACGTATTATAAAATAACACCAAATGCACACGTTCGTTATAATTATCAACAAATTGTAAAAAGAGGAAATTGATGTCTTCTCAAAGGGTTAAAATACTTTTAATACAACACATTGGATGTTTAAATGAGAATTGAATCGAAACTAATTCACTAGTCATTTTTTCTATGAACAAAAAGCTGTCGAGAATATTAATTAGTTATTAATTAATAACAACGTAGCCGGGTGCCAGTTGATTGATTTATGATAATATTAGAAATGAAACACCGGAGGATTCTATGTTTCTCCCGTGACTGTGCAACAACGGGAAGAAAATGAATTTCTCGAATCCTTCCGCCAGCTGACAGACGAGTTTCTACCTTTTTTTTGCAACTCTCCGGCAACGTAATGACGAATGGTGTTTCACGATGAACCGTAAGGTCTAAAATTCACGGGGTATCGACCCAATTCTCTACTCGGCTGGGTCGCAAAATTTCACCTCGCGCATACATACAGGGTGTTCTCGAAATCGTGGCGCAAGCGGACAGAGTGTGATTCTACATGTAGAAATATAAATCGAGAAAAGAAAGGGGGATATAATTTTTCCATGTGACGCCTCGTTTCCTTGGCAATGTGAAAACTAGAAATTATACTTGAATTTAACGAATTACATATAATTCTATAATTTAATTATATATAATTACTGTAAATATAATTTAATTATATATAATTAATGTAGGTTATTTTACATGTGGAAAAAAAAAATTTTTTTTTCATTTGAAGCTCTAAATTATGCTTGTGTGAAAATAAAGCTTCGTCGTAACTCTAATTTGCATAAGAAACCAAGTGCAACGCCGCGAATACGTGTAATTATAAGTTATAGTATTATATTATTTTTTTGTTAAAACGGAAAATAGAATTAATTATTATACAGAATCCGGAATAATGTGAGCATTTTCTTTATGAAAAATATGACGTGATTTTTTAATGAAAAGATAAAAATAAACAAGTGGAATAAAATTTTTCCACCGACGCTTCGTTTTCGAGAGAATAGAGTTTGAAAAGTTAAGTAAATCTGGAATTACATAGCTAAATTCAAGTATACTCGATCGATTTTCTCGGAAACGAAGCATTTTTTATCTGCAACTTTCGCTCAAATCAAACCATTAATGCCAACTGGCACGAAAATTATAAAAAAAAAATCTTAATCGCAGAAAAACTGCTTATATTTCGGATGTATGTATGTATGTACGTATGTACACTCCTAGTTGTTAAATATTGAAAATCTTTTTTTCTAAAGTCATTCGCCAAACTATTTGTCTTTGATTTGAATTAACATCTTGACCGATTGTACCACGATTTCTAGAACACTCTATATAATAATATCTTAATTATATAAACGCGCCGAGAACAGTAAAAAGTATTATACAATATATTTCATATTCAGCTATTAAAATTAATTAAATCTTATATAAGTTAAATAAAATTATTGTCAAATTATATTTTATATTATAAATTTATATTATATATATTTATATAAATTTATATTATATAAAATTTATATAAAATTAAATTAATTTTAATTATATAAAATTATTAATTTATTTAAATTTTTATTTATTTATATTTATATAAAATTATTAATTTATCTAAATTTTTATTTATATTTATATAAAATTATATTTTTTATACCTGAAACATTTAGAATCTATATAAAATACACAGAGATATTTCACGATAAATCATTTTCGTTAATTTATCAAATCGAAGCCACTCCGAGACGAGTTTTTAAACAATTTAATTTTTTTTTTCAAATTTGACCATAAATAGAAATAAGATTTCACGAGAATTTGTCTTCGACGTTATATTTTCTGACTTCCATTCAATTTATCATTGAAGTTACACCCGCGTCACATATATCACAGAAGAAGCGTAACAAATTATTTATGTCGGGTAATTCTACGCACTCGTTAATTTGTACACACGTATGTAAAGAAATGCTGATCGAACGATACGCTTTTCAGAATATATTAACATGTCTTCAAGCTTCTCCGGTTACGCATTGCTGTATATATTATTGTATTTAGTTATAACTCAAGCACGTCAAGTGTATCCATTTCCCCATAATTCAATGATATTAATTGTCTGTCTCTCTGTTGAAGATAATATATTTTTTCCTTCATTCGAATCGAAGAGCGATTTTCCTGTGCCTTAATTGTATAATTTTCATGGCCAAGACGTACAGCACAGTATCACAATGTAATATTAATATTGGGATTGTGTAAATTTCCAATTGGATTTTGAAGAATTAATGATATTTGAGCTGTTGTAATTTCGTAACGAGAAACCGTGCAACAATGAGTCCGGATTCAGTTTAAAGCGCGAAGCTTCTACTTTCACAATCCTTGGTGGAGAAGATACTCGGTTCTTTCTCAAATAATGTTTCTCGAGACACTGAAAAATGTTTTTCATGACTGTCTCCACGATGGATTTGAAGATTGGAGCTTTCTCTTTAAAACCTGCTGTGCAATTTCTCTTTGTGAAGTTATTGAATTTTGAATATATATCCGAAAAACTGACTTGAGAGTTTCTTCAATTTTTGTCGCGTTAACCTCGCTATTCAAAGTTTCGATAACTTGACAAAAAAGAAATCACAGAGATCAAATTTTAGAGAATTATTATCAGAGGTGGCAGTTCAATCCTCGTGGTAGAAAATTTCTCAATGCCTCGAGAAACGTTTGGATTTGTAGTATTTTCGAGGAAGAACGGAGTGTTATCTTTATTTTCCCATTTACTATATGACATAAAAATATTTCTGTATAAAAAATGAATTCGAGATTGTCGAAGCTTCACAGTTTAAAATGAGCTTGGACACGTTGTTACATAATTTCTTGTCCTACGAAATTATAACAACAATATATTAATGTTTATTATTCATAACAAACATACACGTTTATGGTCGCTGCGCTTATGACATCGTAAAGTTAGTAAGTTAAATATTGATCTTCAACCTTGGTGAATATCTTCAATCTTGGCTGCATACAATCACAAATTCTTTGTCGAAACTTATCAGTAACGCTATTGATTTTGCACAGAGGCCACCTACGGTTGGAAAAAGTGATAATATTTCGTATCACGGAATAACGGAATGTTCTCTGGCGAAGATGCCTATCGAACAGTATTTGAAACAGGTCTTATGGCTGTTCATTCATTAGGAATTATTACGAAGGAATAATACTTCCTACCAACGACGATCGTTTTTCATTTTGCCGATTTCAATTCCTGTCAGTGAACAAGAAGAATCCAGAAAATCTCTTTCGATATTGTTTGAATATCACAAACTGAATATGTATGTAGGTAATCTTACAATGCGTACTGAAAATTATTATTGAAATAACGCGAAATAAAAATCACTATATTTAGTAATTTTAATTATATATTTTAGTAATTTTTAGTAATTTTAATTATATAACTAAAAATATAAAAATTGCTAAATTATAATAAATTATAAAATTATAAAATTATAAAATTAGAAATTATAAAAATTATAATAACTAAATTACTAAATATCATTATATATACCTGTAATATATGACGTGATTTAAAAAATTATTGAAAAAGACTCATTTGTGATACGAAAACGTATACGTTTTTCCATTGACTTAAAATACATAGTTTTACATTATCTCTTCCGCGACAAGTTTTATTTAAAAAGTGCACATTGCGGAATATTTATTTCTATAGAGAATTAGTTGGACGCCAATTTTTTTCCCCGCTGTTTTTAATATCAGAAACAATATTTTTCACCGATGACTTCAAAGATCTTCGCGAAAGATAAGTCGGGCGAGAAAACTTACATCGTTTATATCATTTATGCGTATTATTTTTTGTTTTATTTGAAAAAAGAAACTATTTATTTAATTTTGCCTTCTTGATTTCGTGCAATCGCTGTCTAAAAATAGCGATGGAAAGTATCTGTAGAGTTTTAGGTATTTTACGATTGCAATGAAGCGTCACTTTCTTATATTCGGCTGGAAACAAAAAAGTATTTGTCTGTCTGCGGAGAAAGATGGCCAATTTTCCCCTGGTATTAATTACACGGTAGTGCGGGCCCGTTAATTGTCAGTGAGTTAACTAATCTCGGGAATATTCGTATGTATTTCTACGGTAGTCATCGATAAGAGAGCAGAAATGAGAAATGGACGGGGGGAAAAGAATTATTTGCATTGTAGTTGTATCAATTAGCGGTGAAAAAGTGAGTTTACGGTAGCTTTCGAGTTAATTCAGAACAGAACGAAATATTCGTAGCGAAATTGTCTGTCGGTGAATTTCAAAAATTCTGTAATTTTAATACAAGAGGTATTTAGCGGTATAATTCAGTATAATTTCAACTACTTTACATTATTTCATGTAAATTTATATAAATTTTTAGAAAAATTTCGTTTTCCTAATGTTTCTTTAATGAATATTTCCAACAATCTTGTTCTACAGGTTTTTCGTTTTATGTGAAACGATCACTTTTCAGGAAAGTTTCGTAGCAAACGAATTTTTCTAATAGTTTTACTCTGTAAAATCATTCATTTTATTTCACGAGTATATCACACATTTTAGACCACCTTAACCTTCGATATATTTTATGATTGGCATCATTATACTTGCGGTTTGTCATTTTAATGTCATTTCAATATCAGAGTAAGTTCCAATGTCACGTTTCAACATTCACGATTTACATATCTCGTTGATCGATTAACTCAACGCGCCCGGCGCGACTTTTCCAACTCTCGGGCTCGTTTCGGTCGCGTTTACAGCGTCTTTAAATCATTCGTGTCTTAAGCGTCTCGATCATTCGAAATGACCGAAGAAACAGTCGAACGTAGCGAATTCCTGTAGCGAAAGTTACTGGTATTACTCTACTGACCCCAAAGGCCGCGGATTCGGATTCGGACATCAAACTCAAAAATTATACTCCAATATACACGTATATCACGATCCTCTGTGTTACACACGAAACGTTGCAAATCTGAGTTCGAGGGAATTAAACTTTTGCGTTCAAGCGCACGATCTTCGATCTCATAAATTCGTTTACGAGCAGTCAATTTAACGTCGCTCAAAACCATTGGAATTCGAGCCACGTGTTCTCGAAAATATTTTCAGCAATTAGCAGAATCCTTATCTCTGTTACGCAAAATTTCGATTTACGCAAGCGATCTGCGTGATACAGTTTCGACATCGTTCGTCTCCTTGATTGACGGAGTTGTATAACAGAGAGAGAGAGTGAAAAGAGGTGTTTCAGTCTATTTCTTTAACGTGAAGAAGATCCAAGACGAGCAACACTTCGGATCTGTATAAGAATCTGATTGCACGTGGCCTAATCTGATGCACTTTTCATGCTCTCCGAGTTTCGTGGCCAACTCCTTCTTCCAGTTTCTCTTGTATACACTTTCCCACGTGAAGAATATGTTGCTGTCTTCTTATTCTTACGATACTAACTTCATCTCTACTTAAACTATTCGCATGTAATGCTTCGTGTGCAAATTACAAATTATTTTTTCGGTATTCTTCGAAGTTTCTGGACGATAAAATAATAGAGCGAAAATAAAAGTGGCTAAAGTTTATCCACTGGCTGAGCTAAACGTTTACGGTTATAATAATAAAGCCATATATATATATATATATATAATAATTAAACCATGCTTGATCGATTTAATTTACTCTTTGTTCATGTTTGGTTGTTGTTTATCTTTGGGAGCAGATTTTGGAAACATCTGAAAATATTAATCATTACAAGCAGACAATACACGTGAATTATAGTTAAGTCTATAATTTAACTGTAAAATATACTATAATTAACTATAATTAACTATAATTATAGTTGTTATTTGATTAGAGTTAATTCAACTTTAATTATAGTTATTAACTTGATCTACAAGAAATTGTCTCTATCCAACGGAGCTCCATGATTGACTCATACACGTTTGTCTGCTCATAACGATCAATATATCCAAAATCTGTTCCCAAAGGATAAATAAAGACCAAACGTGGACAAAGAGTAAATCAAATCGAACCAGCACGGTTCGATTAAAAAGAAGAAGATCGGACTATAAAAAAATATTAACCACTTGCGCTGGCAATTGATTGCGGACCATAACGAGTGACCAAACCGTATACAATTCGTCGCTTTCTTTTTGAACTCGTCGGTATGATATCACTGGATAGAAATTATTGAGAAGTAATAAATTTATTATTTATTTTGCCTATTTTGTTTCACTTGAATATACTTGAAACTGAGAAAACATTACAATTTTGGAGCAAAAAATTCTCGACGTGTGTGGCGTGTACGTTAGTCTAGCGCAAGAGTTTAACCACTTGCGCTGGCAACTGATTGCGGACCGTAACGAGCGACCAAACCATATACAATTCGTCGCTTTCTTTTTGAACTTGTCGGTATGATATCACTGGATGGAAATTATTGAGAAGTAATAAATTTATTATTTGTTTTGCCTGTGTATTTGGTTATACTTAAATATACTTAGAACTGACAAAATATTGCAATTTTGGAGCAAAAAATTCTCGACGTGCGTGACACGTCATTCCAACGTAAAAATTAAAAAGTGTTTCTTAATAATTTCAGCCAGCAATGAACAACACGACAAGGACAGCCTGAACGAGACAGGAAGCACAACGGGTGGCACCGTGGAGGGTGTACCTGCAGGTGCCCCGAACAGGGGTGAAAGGAACACCGAGACCGAGACAGCCGCCACAGAGGCAACGAGGTCTGCTCCATCCAGGTCTCTGGTCTCCAGGATCCTTTCTAGGACACGGTCTACCAACGATCTACTAGATCACTCTGAACCCTTGTAAGACTCTCTCTCTCTCTCTCTTTTCTCACAGATCATTGAATCTTGTACACGCTTAATTTACGTAATACTATACGATCTAAGGAAGGAATAATCGACGCTTGCCTTCGATCTTTTTGTTTTTCGGTTAAACGGTGTAATTTTGTCGATTACACCGTGCGTTTCGAGCATTGATTACGAGACACGTGAAAACATAGATGGTAATTTTCCAGACGATAGAGGTAAATGATTGGGTATGATAAACTCACGCGGCACGGAGTGTACGGAGTATATTTATGTATAGGTAGAAAAACGACGAGATTGATGTGAAGATCTCGTAGTCGACGGTGGATTTTTCTGGTGATTGTTACAGTTCTCAGCTATGGGTCATCCTCTCGAACGTTTACGGCCAACTCATTGTCGTGCTGATGATTGCTCTGTGCTTGGCCGAGGTCATGGACACCCCTGTGCCTTTGCTCAGTTTGCAGGTACATAGTGAAATATAATCCTTTCATTAATAACGTATTATTAAATACATATGTGCACTTGCTGAACTATGTAACTTGATCAAAAAACTTTGTTAAATAGTAAAAATTACTTAGCACACACACAGAGAGAGAGAGAGAGAGAGAGAGAGAGAGAGAGAGAGTAATAATAATTTTTCTGTAGCTAGAAGAATTTCTGAGATAATATTGTAATAACAAGGAGTTGTTCTAAAGAGAAAACCATGATGAATCATCTAGTCATAAAAAAAATATTCTTACAGATGTTTGAATTTCTACAAGTCTCGTTACATTATCTACACTATCAATCATATTTGAAGAAAAAACAAAAAAATATCTTCAAAGTAGCACTTTTAAAATAAAAGTACAATTTTAAAATAAAATTAAATGGATCGTTTAATTATCGTTCGATACACGAAAGCAGATTTATGAAATATACGAATATCTAATATCATCATATATGATTAATCTAAAATTACTTTATTCAAACGATCCGAACAATTTGCAGAGATCATCCAAGAATCATTCCTTAAAAATTGGGAAATTTAGCGGCCATTCTAAGTGTCAAAAGAGCAACAGACATCAGAAGGCATTCGAGCTATAAAATACGAATATTATAGCAAGGTGACAAATCGCGAAGCGAATATTCGAGGCGAACGCGCCATGTTCAATAATATTTCATACAGCGGCCAGGAAACTGGTACTGCGTTCGGTTAATCATTTTAGTGCTTTAGTACTGCTGTTCTACCAGCGCAGGATCTCGTGTGATCCCTGCCTGCGCGTTCTTCCGCGCTTGTTTCCCTGTTAAACACGAAACTCGAGGAATTTTCTTCTTCACTTCGCCGAGTTTATGATCGTTCCGCGCTGGATTTTTTGAAATTTCCAGGTGCTGAGTAACGGTACGATGGGCTTAACCATAGGATAATTCCGTTCAACTGTTAATCCTAGATCACGTTTCTTTCTTCGTACATACCATAAATGCCGGCGTTTATGATTTTTGCGACAGGCCTTTGTGTTTTTTTCGTTTTTAATTATCGGCACTTTCGGTAACAGAACGCAATACGTGCGTTTAAATTAATATTTATAGGAAGATATACAATGACTGTTATTACAAAAATTCTGATAGTGAAATTACAAATAATTGCACAGTATAATAAACTTTGGCTCATTTTTACAGCTTGAAGTCTCTACTTTCAAAATGCATAGTTTTATTCTAATTGCAAGGATGAAACTATGTACGTAACAGATGACAAAGTGAAGACACGTTTCTTCTCGAAAATGCAATAAATTGTCACAGTATAACATAAAGACATTGAATAACTTTTTTCATTGATTGAATCTGCCATGGATTTGAAGATTGAAGTCTCTCCTTCAAAACTTGTTCGCACAATTTATTGGATTCTGAATATCAAACGTAAACAAATGTAACGACGAGAATTTTTATCATCTAAGCCTAATATTCAAAGTGTAATAAAATGGCGAAAAAGATTCGTACGTCAGATTTTGAAGGATCGTTGTAAAGAGGAGGCCTCGATTTTCAAACATATGACAAGATTCAATCATGACGACAATTTTTCAATGCCTTTATATACTGTGACAATTTGTCACTCGTGTAAACACATCTTGAAATAAAATAAACGACGTATTTTGAAAGCTGAGGTATCAAAATTTAAAACGAGACCAGTCTTTACGAAACAAAGTTTAAATATTTAGCGCTTGAATAGATAATTAGATAACGAGAGTCGCTCGTTTAATTATATTGAGATTTCATTTTAAATACGATTTCTATAAAAGTAGTTTGCAATCTAAAATGTTAGAATCTAACGTTGTCAATGGTTCTGCAACATTCACAACCATGAAATAATCGCAAACGTACCACGTATTTATTAGCGTGGGCTTCTACAATTTTGCAAAAATTGCTCTGTAATGTCTCATTTGAATTTCCAATAGTTCATCTTGGACTGTACAATCCCCGGAGCGACGTGATTCAGAGATGAAATTTCGTTTCATCGATTTCAAGGTTAAACACATCGTACACGTTTCACGTTCTCAAGAGTCACTGAGGCGAATCGTGCGATTCGGAGGAGATGATGACCTTTGACATAACCCTTCCGATTTTTCTCACAAGGGTGAAGTTCCTTGTGCATGACTTTGCTGCTTCAAAATGATACGTGACCATGTATCATGTGTTTGATGTGACCTTTGTGGTTTCTGTGTCCCACGTCCTCGAGTTGATTGCAAGCGATTTCCCCCTACGGTCTTGTATTAGGCTAACGTATGATCCTCGAAGTATACTCGTAGCATATGCTATAATAAATAGATGGCACGATAAAATTACTCCCTACTTTACTTTAGATTTATTTGAAAATAAATGAAACTCAACGAAGGTGAACAAAGTGTATCACTGTGATTCGTAGAAGATAGAGAATAGCTGTCATCATTTTGGCTCGGATCTCTTCATACTAAACGGTATTGGCAATAAACTTCGCCATCACGTAATGTATTATATCGTTTTGGTTTGCGAATCGGATTAAGACGAAACACTTCGTTACTATAATAATAACCGTAACTGAAGAAGTAGCATTGGGGCTACGATTCCCAAGCTGCTTATGACATGAACGGTACTTCAGCGCTCGACAAGCTCAAGTGTTTCTTCGACGTTGATGATTATTTTCTAAATGGATGGATCGAGAACCGTATTCTGTATCTTGCGAGGATCTGCTTTTTTGTAATATTCGTCGAAGTAATTAAGGCTTTTATCTAAAGGAGTATTAGCGGTGAATATGTGATGTGTAACGATAACTATGAATGAAGCATTGAAATTGGCGTTCGAGTCGCTTGAAATTGTAAGTTTAGAGGCCATTATTATTTGTTGCGAAATTGTTCAATTTTCAAACGTGTGATTTTTCAAGCTTTCACAGATGTTAAAAATTAACGTAAAATTAAGGATCCACGGGGTTGCTTCAAACAAAAAAAACTCGCTGTTGCCTCTCGTAATTATTTCTAATAAACTCGTTAATAGACTTCTCCTTTAAAGTTTCTTCTTTCACACTGATCGATTGCAAGCGAGCATTTCGATCTTATCGGATCTTTTCTACATTTATATGACTCTTCTTCCAAAAACTCTTCCACTTACTCACATTTTTCCAAGCTCAAAAGATACTGGAGAAAGCAAATAATAAATAATTTATTCGCCGCCTAATAATTCATCTTGGTTCATCACTTCAACTTGCAGGGCATATTCCTGATGTACCTGTACGTGGGGAGTATAGCAGTGATCATCAGCATCTATATTTGGGTTCTGGTGGACAGTTGCGGGAGTTTCGGTACCGGTGCGATCGGTGTCGACGACGCGGAACTCGGTGGCGCGTCCTTAACCAGGTTCGGATCGTTGAAACGTGCCCACATCTCGCGATCTAGAACGGCACCGACAAGTTTCTACATTCGGGTTGGAGCGCTTCGTGAGTCTCTTCATCTGGTTTCACTTCGATTATCTCTCCTCACAGGGATAGATTCGAAATGGAGCTCGAAATCGCGAAATTTAACTCGAAGCTCTCGAAATTCAATTTCTTGTTTTACAGGAGGAATATTTTGTTTTAAGGATTTTTATATAAATTTATTTATTTGTTTTATATAAATGTTTAATATCTATATATAAATCTTTATTGGCCACGAACAAAAGACATGACAACGTATAAAAATACTTCACTGTTATTACACAAATACGACAATGTTGTATCTTTTATATTTACCATTTCATCATTGTTGTATTTGCTTAATGGCAAAAGGCTTTTTTCATTAAATAAAGAAGAAAATGTGTAATCTAGATTTTCGTTTTGACATCCGAATTCTTTCTGGAGCTAATCTACCTTTTTTTTTTTCTCGGCTATATGTGAAATGTTCTCGGCTACTGAAAAGTATTTTGAAACATACCACTGATGGTGGTGTAACGAGATATCTTCCTTATTATTTTCTTGTTTTTTTTTTAGATTTGGATATTTTACATTATCACTCCAAAAGTTACGGTCCACATTCCAGATAAACATGAATCAAACATTCTTTATTCACGCTTCAAATGATTCTCTGTTCAATTTTCTTATTCGAGTTTCGAGGAGTTTCCGGGATTTCAACGTTTCGAGCAATCCATTCCTAATCCCCTTGCCTTAGCTTTTCATATTCATTAACTTGAATAACTCATTGCCATCTGTTAATATTATCTGTTCGAAATTTTCAAAAATCTTCTAAAGTAAAACTAAATTCTAAAGAACGTGTCTTAATATCGTGAGGGAAGTTTTAATTTTATAAATATTGAAAATATATTTGTGAAGGAATATATTCCTATTGCTTGAATATATTCTTCAAAGAATTAAAGGATTAACACTAGAATTACCAAAATGGTCAAAATGACCATTTGAATATTTTAATTGTTAAATATTTTATAGATAGAAAACAGTATATTTTTAGAGACTTGATAATGATCCTTCATAAGTAAAAGTTTGCGTATCCTGTTGTACCATAAAGATTTTCTCATTTTAAGAGTTTCATTTATTTTAACGTCTCTGATGGAAATTTTATGCTTTGATCGTCGGTAATTCTAGTGTTAAATGAGACAAGGTTAACTTTGTTAAGGAATAGATTTCTATTCTCTGAAAATATTTGTATAAGGAACATATTCTTAGTCATTGAGTGTATTTCTTGAAAGAGGATTGAAAGGAGTGAAAATAAATATCTCTGAACAGTTTTCGGCTTGGCGACTCTCGTCTTCAACGGTTTGGAAATGGCGATGCATTCCATGATGCAAGGAACGGAATGCTTGAGCGACGTTGTCTTCGTACATCCGGTGCTTCACGGGCTATTTACGTTCCTCCAGATGCACTTTCTCTTCGTGAACTCGCAGGTGAGCAGATAATCTTAATTGATCTTTGCGGAGGATCAACAGGTTGAAAGGGAAATCGCCAGATTAATTGCACTTGTCAGTTCCTGATTCCTGTTATTCATCTTTTTGATCTAACACAAGCCTTACTCTCTTTCATCTTGTTGCTCTCATGTTCTGAAGACACGGTGATCATTTCCAGCAGCGAAAACAAAAAGTAGAGTAACGAGAGAATTATGTCAAAATGCGCAAACTCTGCTGACTTGATATAAAATTAACAAAGGTTTCTTTTCATTTTCTAATTCAAGAGTTCAATTGTAGAAAGTTCATTTATAAAAAAAAAAAATATATGGAATACGATTGCACTAAATTGTCCGCTGTGATTTCACTTTGCGTTTCTGAAAATCAAACAACGTTCTCTTCTTTCCAGCGTATATTTGAAAATATAATTTCTGAAGATCGCCAGGCAGATTAGCAGAACACAGCAGCTGTCTATAATTGACCCAAATGTTTCTAGCTTGTCGAATTTTAAGTTTGCAAAGTGATTTGAGTGAAAGTTGGGATTAACCAAGCCGAGTGTATTTCATTTGCAGGTTCTCGTGGAGAGATTCGGTTTGGCAGCGAGGTTCGGATTCATACATCTGACCGCCACGAACATCGCCGTCTGGGTACGACTGGTGATCTGGGACTCTGCTCAAGAATGGACCTATTTCGTTCACTTGGCGCAACGCGGCCTGCCCAATTCTGCCTCTCCGTTGAATCTTCGAGGATTTCCGGAGTCTTTGATAAGGCGTTCGCGAGACTTGCTAAGTACGATTACAATATAAAAGTACAAAGTTGTTGATTGTACAATATAAAACTACAATGTTTCGTGTTAATACCACGTGTGATTTTTCTCAGGTCATCCTTCAGTAGAAAAGCAAGTTTTCCAGCCGTATCAGCCCATCTCGAACGAGCAAATCTCGCAGGTGATTGCTTTGCAAGAATGTTTGAACACCAACACCCTCGGGCAATTGTGGACGTCGAGCATGCCGTTTCTCTATCCGTTTATCGTGCAGTTTAGGTATCTCTTCGCTTTTCAATTCAAGCACACATCCAAGTAGATGACCGTCTCACATTAATTTCAAACGTTCAATTGTCCTTTCAGCTTAATCGCCGCTGCAGTGACGTTTGTAATGGGTCAGAACGTCGGCCGGAATCGGTTGTTGCACAAGCAGAAATTTCACGGTAGCAAAGACTTGACGAGCCACACCAAGGTCGGTTGCGACGGCTCCAGCAAAGGTTTATTCCTAGGGATACTGTGCATGGTAGCTGGCATAGTAGTCATACTGATATTCCTGGTCGTAAGGGAGGACGAACATTTCCCTTCGTCGACCCTGTCTTGGCTAACCTGCGGCACGTTGACCAGCATTTTGACACTGAGCGCCTTAATGACAGCCAGCGGGCTCGTTCAAGTCCGTCAGATGTCCGTTGTGTCAAGAGCACCAGCCATTTTGGATACTCTATTGTCGAACGTGGCCCTTTTCGGTGTTCAACTGTACTCCATCTTCACGATCGTGGTTTCCGCCTGTTCCTTGGCTCTTCTGGAAGACGAGGACGACGAGACACGCGGGAGACACATCATGCTACTCACGGCGTCGATTTTACAATTGATCCAATGCTTCGCCCAGAGCACGCTGATCGCCGAAACGTCCAAGAGATCCTGCATAACACGTTTCCAAATAATAGCCAAGCCAGCCAGGCAGGTGATCACCTTTCTGCTGTTCAGCAATTCCGTCCTGTGGGCCTTTGATACCGTGATCACGCAAAATTGGATCTCGCAAGAACTCCAGCTGAGATTCTTCGGCGTCCTCGCCTGGGGCATTATATCCAGGATTGGGCTGCCCCTGTTGATCTTTTACCGATTCCACAGCTGCGTGTTGTTACTAGAAGCGTGGAACAAATGCTATAGGATGCCGAGGGGAGAGCATCCGCTCAACTGACGACACAGAACGCTACATCCATGTTCCTCTAGGTTTGTCGTTTATATTTACATTTAATTGATTAATTAAATAAATTAAATCCATCATCTCTAAATACAACTTGATGTATTAGTCTAGCATCCAATCTTCCAAACTTTTTTTTCTGTTTGATAAAGAGATTAATTTTCTTCGCCAGATTGCAACCGAGATCGCATCGCTCTTATCGCCGCAGAAAGGTGACTATCAATCTGCAGCGGGACAACGACAGGTCCTCTACGATCCAGAGAAGCCCAAAGAAATTAATCTGCCCGAATTTATGGACGACGAGTTCAACGAGCTTCGTTCCTTTTGTCGACAATCGGCTCTACTTCGACCCGGGCTCTTTGCTCCGCGTCGCATCGCCAGCCGTCGATCCGTTAAGCTTTGATCACGTTGTACCGTCCTCCAGACAGACGCGTCATCACCACCATCATCATCATCATCGACATCATCATCATCATCATCATCATCACAGAAAGCACCGACGCGTGGTCAGCGATCCGGGTACGAGAGATTGGAACGTCAGCAATCAAGATACGAAACGACATCGCAGGATGTTCAGCTATGACACTGGTATCACTGGGCTTAGATTAATCGACGAAGCCGAGTTAGCCGAGACCGACAGGCAAGCTCCATCCCCCGACGAGACGAAAACGTCGACATTCAGGAAAGTGCCATGGCATCCGAACTTGCACATGCTCAAAATCAGGAGAACCTAGCACGATAAAATGACACGGACATCTGGGTCGCTAGAAACGATACGAAAGGAGCGCGAGTTTCATCGAAAATATAAGTATAAGTTGATCGATCGTCTCGTTATCTTTTCTTTTTACTTTTGCCCTCGTTTTTTTTTTTTTTTTCGAAGGATTGTTACTATCGAGGCATTATATTTATCTTGTAGGGAGTCGGCAACTTTTTGCCATTTTTTGATGTAACTATTTTTATACCCTCAGTGTCAACTGTGTCAAATGATTCGATCGGCATTGTTATGTATTTTTTAATCTTCAACGCGTTACAAAATTATTCGACCTTTGCGATAATGTTGGGAAAAAAAATTACTTCCTAGTATGTAATCGTACGAGTATCAAAAGCAGAGCAACAATTATCCCTAAGAGTGCAGTACCTTTCCCATTTTACGTGCAATATTATCGTTTGTAAGGACCTACGCGTAGGAATTTATTTATTGTGCAAGTCATGCAAATAAGCGCAATTACTATTAGCCATTGAGGTTGCGTTACTCTTTTCTCTTTGAATCGTTAAACGCGGGGACGCAACGATGCAGCTCTCTCTTTTTGTGTTTTCTCTCTGTCTTTCCTTCTTCTATGTTTTTGTGATTGCCGTTATAATCCAAGCAATGTTTTTGTACATATTTATTTGTCGATCTTTCTGTGGCAAATAAGAATTGTTGATATTTACACAGAAATGTATTATGATGTATTTATTGAACTCGCGCGGTACATCGCATAGCAGTTTATATTTCAGTAGAAATACATTCGAAGCGATATATTATATTATTCGTTGACTGCTCAACTCTCACTGGCCGTTCAATATTCATCAGATTGTAATAAAGAAAAAAAGAGAAATCGTTCTCGTTGATAACTAACTCGAATATCATTTAAAAATATTTTAATGCGAACGATAAGCGAATTTGAAAAGTAACATAACAAATTATAAGTCCGTTTAAATATCCAATTTTAGCTCTTTTAAATCATACGGAGAGATTACGAATGATAAACTTTGTGTTACACTGCTTCGCAATATTTGATTTGCCAAAATCATCCTGTCTTTCTTCCTTTGTCTCTCTTTCTCTCTCTTCGTATATATATGTACAATACATACATACAATTTGAATCTGCTGTACTTTTCAAGGATCTAGCAAAGAATCTAACGTTACGTTTCACACTAATTTGGTGCATGTGATATTTGTTTTACCTTGGGAAAAGAACTTCCCGAAGATTCTACAGCACAATACGATTACATCGTACGCGAGATCGTATCCATCGAGTCGAGCAACAGTGAACAAAATGCTTATTTATATACGTAAGATACATAATAATATGAAACAAATCTAGAGTTAAGTGATAAAACACAAACGCTTTATAGTATAAGTGTGTAGGTGATTAACGGAAATACGCTTGAACGTGTAAAATATCAAATTTAAAAAAGGGGCGGGAAAAAAATCGTGCGTATATGAGTCTAACAGAAATGAATTCTAGTATCGTTCATCGTTCTAGAATTTGCGTAACAGACAATTGAAAATTGACGATTATTTAAGAAAAAAGCATAAAAAACTCAAACAATTCCTTCTCCTTCTAGAAATTTAATCAACGTGGCAAAATCTGGCTCCGGCAGATATTAAACGTAATATATATATATATATATATATATCGATTCGATTATTATTTAGAAATTCAGCTGGACGTTCACGGAGTAACAAGTCTCGATATATATATTTAAAATACGATTCTAACTTTTAAGGCTAATGTTATATCATTAGGACTTTTATAGAGAAACGAATAAATTTTAAAATATTATTATGGCAACGAAGGTACATCTTTCTACGTTCCAGCTCTTTAGTTGGTTACTTCATGTTAGTGTTCATGTTTAATGAGACACCGCGCTAGTTTCTCACAACGATCAGCTATAGGTATTCAAGTATTCAAAGCTTTTGTAGTAAATCATCATCCGGGTGGGATAATTCGAGAAGGAATTTCAAGAATGAACACGCTCGCTTTAATCAAGACCAACGTCGTCCTGTGGTTTTGGTTTCGGGGTGGTCGTCTGTGGCCCGGTCCCGGCTCCAGCCCCTGGGAACCCAGGCATACCACCCATCATACCGGGAAACCCATCCGGCATGTTACCAGCCCCGCCAAACTTCGAAGCCATCTTATTAATAAACGCCATGATCTTCGGATTGCTTTGGTACTTGAAGATATTTGTCGGGTTTGTGGAAATTTCTTTGAAGGCTTCGGCTACCTCAGGATCCTGCGAATGGGAGGTCAATCGATTGAAACATTCAAAACAATGAAATAATCAGTGTTATGACAGGTATTATTTCTAGTGCATCTAAATGATGTTACCTGGAAAGCACTGAGAACATCCGGATCGTTTAAGAACTTGTAAAAATCACCCATTCCGGGGGCTTCGCCGCTAGGATGATCAGTTTGGGAAGTGCGGGTGTTCTCCTCGTAAGCTTTCGCGCTCTCCCGGGCTTTCCTCAATCGCTCTTGTCTCTCGCGCTCCAGCTTCTCTTGCATCTTGCGCTCCTTCTTCCTCTTGTGCTCCTCGATCTTTCGAGCCTGTGAGAATAGAAACACACACAGCGTGTGATATATATCGGTTCAATTGGCGGCAGACAATTGAAAATCGAAAACAACATACAGCGTGAATTCTCGCGTGACAATTGCTAATCGTGATGTCCCGTATACTCGGGGTACAAGGAACCTGATCCAAATACTAAATCATAATGACGTGAAACACGCCTGTCCAAGACGCATTGTGACCTCATACGATTACGAGCTTATTATAGACCGTGTACCAGTCAATTTGGCCAGTAAACTTCGTTTCTCGAATTGATACTTTCCCTCTTCTTGTTACCGATCTCTTTTTCTCTCTCTTTCTTTCTCTCTTGCATTTCATACATTTCAACAATTATCCAACAGTTTCGTAATTCCACGGAATTGTACGTAATGATGCACGCCACGTGCGTTCACTTTCGTAGATACATTATGCCATTTAAAGTTCATTTTATTGAATTTCAAATTGTATTTCATGCATTTCTTCGTCGTAGATACATAAATCCTATATTTAGTAAATATAGTTATGCATTAATTTAATTAATGCATGAACGAAGAATTTTTTGAATTCGCGTTTTTTCTATTTACACTTTAATTGCTACTTTTGGCAAAATTCAGTTGGCGTTCCGCGTGGAACGTGAAAACTCTTTATCATTGTTGTGAATGCACTTGCGGCTCTACTTGGACTCGAACGGAATATCAAAATGATCGACAGAAATCTTCTTTTTTTTTTTTTGCACCCATTTAGAGTAATGCTGTAAACACGTCGATCGATAAGAAGAGATAAAGAGATAAGAGAGGATCCAGAGAGAGAGCGGAGAGAGAAGATAGCGAGCAAACGCGAGAACTCTTGCACTCGCGAAGGAACCACCACCTTATACGGCGGCGACCCGGGCTTCTAAATATAAAGGCGCCCGTCGTTTCGATGCTCCTCTCTCTGTCCGAGCGAGCGCGCATTTCGCTGCGAATCTCTTCTCTTTGCAACCGCGCGCCGTGGCTCTCTCGCCGCCACCGTCGATAACAACAGACCGTCTGGAATTTCGTTACGTTGCGCAAAAGTTCGTCCCCTTTCCCTCTTTCTCGTCGTTTTAATTTCGATACGAACGATTTCATTTCGCGAAGCCTATTATACACGTTACGTGAAATTTTACGCCAGTAATGTATATATATATATCACATTTCTCTCTCTCTCTCTCTCTTTCTCTCTTTCGTTTAAAATAAACCGATTCGATACAATTTCAAACTGCAGTTATACGTGGATCCTTTAAGGACACATCGACAGGAACTCAATCGCGCCATCTGCTGCAATTTGTCAATTACTAAAATAATTTCGCGCTACTCGTAATATATTATATAGTATAATATATTATATATTATATAGTATATATATTATATCTATATATATTCGTAGTAGCGCGAAATTATTTTAGTAATTGACAAATTGCAGCAGATGGCGCGATTGAGTTCCTGTCGATGTGTCCTTAAAAAATCCACGTATAACTGCAGTTTGAAATTGTATTGAATCGGTTTATTTTAAGCGAAAAAGAGAGAGAGAGAGAGAGAAATGTAAACTGATATTTGGCACGTGTACTAAATTCTGAGATTTCACTGTTTTTTGCTTTCGATACTGTCTTTTGAACATAAAAAGGCTTAAAAACTTATATATATATATCGAAATTTTTTACTTTTCTGTAGGTTACATGAGAACTCCAGAATTGTAATTATTGTATTGTAATCAAAGTAATTTGAAGAATTTTACGGAACACACAAATCTCCATTGGTTCTTGTCCAGAACTTTCAATGTTTCTGAATGTTTCGAGAATAGTGTTTATTTGGCGTAACACTATTTTTGCTGTGAACCTGTAGCAACGTTTCTAACACGGCACATTTACAAAGTATTGGCTATAATTCCCCCCGACCAAAGCCAAATTTATACTTTTGACCTTCCAGCTTTCGGAAATTCAGAAGCAAAAAATTGAAAAAAAAATTTGATCGTCCTCAATCCCCACGTTTCGTAGAAAGCATAGTACTGGGGCAAGAGTCAATTTCTTTCTAAAAGTTTCAAAATGTTTCGCAATTACGAGTACAAGGCTCGATTAAGACGTGCGATTTATTTTTTCTACCAAAGTCAACACACATTCCTCGGAGATCAAATGATGAACTCTCGTCACCCTCTTTCTGCTGATTCCCATGGCGACCTTGTCCCCGTATCACGCACGTATTTTGGGAATTCTACGACAGCGACGCTTATAATTGGCCCGCTGTTAACTAACCCGCACCGCCGATCGTCGATAAAATCTTCGTAATTTTCACCGCCGTACGCGAATAGAAGGTAATACATCTACGAGAGATCTACGAGTGATTATTTATAAATCTCCATCTCGTCACAAATTTCCGACGTCTGCTTTTACTCGGCTCGAGCCGCGCTAAGGGCGCTCACACACCACGAGCATTCGAGTGGAAAATATAGCAAAGGAACAGTCGATGACGGGCTTCTCTTGTATTAAAAAAAAAAAAAAAAAAAAAAAAAAAAAAGAAAAATATGCTGAAGACGACAATGGATAGCTAGTCAATGTCTTGGCGGTCTGTCGGCCAGATAGACCGTGCAAACCCGAGGAAACCGGGCCGCCAAGTGGTATTTTTAAAACTGCCACTCTACGAGCAGAATCAACGGATTGTACGAGATAATGATTCCGGTGATTCAGTGGTGATTCGCGCTCAGACATGTTCTGCATACTTCAGGAAAATTTAAATCGTCGTTTTGTAGACTATTACTAGCGCCTGGAACAAGAGCAAATCGAGCTTCGCCTGACTCGCCTTAAGCCTTTGTAAATCGTAGACCCTCCCTCGAGACTATGCACTCTGATTCGAGGAAAGTAGTGTTATCGATGAGAATCGTCAGTAAGATTCAATTGATTGAATAATTCCGTCGAGATCGGTGAATCTTTTCGCTGTCGACTTCCCGCCCTCGGGCTCGTTTGCTAAAACGAGAAGTACGCGTTCGCTCGTGTGAAACATCGAGTAATTATTTATAGAGTAGACACCGAATGATAATCCAAAACCGTTACATCTTTGTTTCGATGTACCAAAAAATGTCTTCGATTCCCGTCAGGGAAGAGATTAACGAGACTATCGGACATCTTGACGACTCTAAATTCCAGTAACAGTTTGTATCCAGTAATTTCAATTCGATTCGTTCGAAAGGAACACGAAGAAATCTCTCGGTCGAAAGTGGAAAAATTCGGAAAAAATTCACTCTCGATCGGGCGGGAAAAAACGAGAAAATAGCAACAGCCGATCGGGCGGTAGCGGCTGTGGGGTGAGAAGTAGAGGGGCGTCTTCGGGGTTTGGCGGTAGTGACAATGCCAGTTCCTCGCGGGCGAGTTGGAGTCGAAGGCGACTATCGAGTGAGACGAGCTGCCAGCCCTGGCTCATCGTGTAGTGCCTAGTGAAACGAGATGACGGGCTCGCGGCTGAGACCCGCGTTCTTCGTGGGCCTCTTCCTAACCCTTCTAGCCGTCGCCTTACAGGGTGAGTAGCCCCCTACCATCCACGAGGATGCTTCTCGCGCTTCGTTCACACTCGATCATCGCTCCTTTTCTCCTTCCGCTCTTTCACATCCAGACAAACGAATATCTCTCGAGTATTTCTAGCACAACTTATCTATCTCCAAGTTTTCGTCGTTTGGCGAGCGACTTTGTCTTTGTCCTCTTCCGGCGAGTACTTTTTCGTAGTACAATCTCTTGGAAAACTTGCAGTGAATATTGAAGGAACTACAGTTTTTAATTAGATACGATACTTGAGAGTCGAGTCTTTGGAAATTTGGAGAGAGTATAATTTGCTGAAAGAGAATTTTTGCAGAAGGGAACGTCTCTTCTCCTTAGTCTTCTTCTTTTTTCTTCTATTTTTCTTTAATATCGCATCGACAGCGAGGTCATTAGCGACAACGGTGCCATCAGATATGTGTGTAGTAGTTTATGTTTCCGAGATATTTTAATACTTTTTGTATGTCATTTTGAAAAGTCAGGTTTATGTTTGCGTTGATTCCGTATTTCTAGTCTTTGGGTTTCTGTGGCGTGGCATTCTTCTAAGTTTGAATTTAATGGGATTTCAGTAGAATCATATTTGTCCGACAATTACAATGGCCACTCCTCCGCTGGCTCTGTTTTTGACGAAGGTATTGAAATGTTTTAGCGTAGGCTGGTGATTTTTTTTTTTTTTGAAATTTGTTTCTTGAAGGCAGATAATATCAGGGCTGAAATTATTTATGAGAATTTGGTCTTCTTCTCCTTATTCGTTGCACTCGTTTCGTAGAAACTCGAATCCAAGCATTCGTGACAAAAGTTCTACTCCTTCTTAATTCTTCGCACCTTTCTAATTACAAACAGAGGTACCAAACAAATGCACCGCTGCATCTCGGTTTGTTTTCACGTTATTTTTAACGAGCCGTCACGAGACGCTTTTTTAGAATATACGTATCGACGCGACGTCGTTAATTATATAAAGAGAAGAGCAACAGCTTGTTTGCTTAAGTCATGATTCACGATATTATTCGTGAATATGAACCGTCGACCTGACAGGATCCCTCCCGTCGTTTAATCGTCCCCGATCGATCTTCGAATTTTTCGTGACGAGCGTGTAGGTTACGCGGCAACGTGGTGCTTTTCTCTGTGCTTTCTAGAAGTTTTAGCGGCCGATGATGTGGATGACGTGCTGACGAGTGCATGACGACTGACGAAGGTCAATGTTACGTAAAGTCACTAGGTCTGCGTCATCGGTTGTACTCTGGCTCGTCGTGCCTCTTCAACATCGACGCGAGACACGCGATCGAACCGATGATACCCGATCTGTTGCATCGTCGTCGTTTTGTTCAGGTCGATACCAGCTAACCAGCGTCTCTTCTCGATTCAACATCCGAGTGTTCTTCTTCGACTCGACTCGATGTTTCCTTGATGCATCGAGTGAACGTTTGAATCTCGTCGCTCGTTCTCGAATGGTTCTCGACAAAAATGGAATCATGTGTGAAATATCACAGACATGGCACTTTACATTTGAAAAGAAAATTCGATGCTCCTACGTTTATTTTTCACTTTATTTTAAAAGTAATGTTTGGTTCCGTTCCGCTTTTATTTCATTTGGCTTAATTTTAGATTTTTCGTGGCTCTCGCTCCCGCCCCCTTTTTTCTTATCGCGCACCAAATATGTGGTTATTGTTAATTTGAAATGCAATTGGAGAACGCTAAAGGTAGCGGTCAGATCAGCGAAACGAAATGGGACAGCGATCGGGTAAAAGATTTTGATCGTGGATTCAAGGATTTTGTTATTTTGGGAATCGATGGAAACCGACTGTCAACAACTTGCAAATAATTACATAAGGGCAGGTATAAATCTGTGCCAGACTCGCTCTAAATTCTATAAATCTGAATTGTGAATTCCGTTTAAAGCGATACTTGCGGGTCTAACTGCATCGCGATTGCAATGGACAACGAAGACTGAGAAGAGTGAAGCAAACGTTCATTAATTAAATTTCACTGGATGCGAAATTATTGCACGCAATATTTGAAGTTTAAGAAATTACTAGAGCAAGGGAAGCAACTACGTTCTGACACGTTTTAATGTGTCACTATGAAAGACAATGGTGATAAAATAATTGTAATAGGAATCTTTCAGATTATTTTCAAACAGCAGCTCAGCTTCTCCGTTCAGAATATTGATCAGAAAGTTGATCTTTCAACAAAGAGAGAGTTTCACTTTTTCAAAGAAATGGGTTTCGATAGACGCGCGGAATGTGAACAATACGTTTTCAAGTGGACGCAACTTTTACACCGAAAAGATTAAAGACTATACACACCAGAGACCGCGGAACAAGACTTCAGATTCTATCTTTATCCTTGGTGGCTATGCTTGCCAAACGACAGCTGCTCACCTCTACTTCCATTACCCGTATCATGACATTTTCGAGGATTATTTTGCAACATACATAATTTCAACATATTATCTTACAGTCTGTCTCTAAGCTCTAAAATTAATATTTCGCGTGTAGATTAGCCATTCTGTTTGTCCTCACAATACTCGACAACGACGCGAGTAAACCTGACCCGAAATAACATCTCCGTGTCCGTCTTTTCAAATAAAGATGAATAAACGGGAAGTGGGAAATTTGACATATTCGACAGATGCCGCGAAATAAAGGCAAAGGAAAAAGAACATAAGCATTGAGCGTCTTGTTGAGAAATCCTCCGACTTTCTGAGCGACAGTAAAAGCTAAAATGTGCAAAATGATAACATCTCGTGCCAAATGTACCGAAGCACGAGAGTGATGTAACGATGAAAATTTACGAGCGGTGTTTGCTACGTATTTTCTTTTTATCTATATACCTATGAATATACATAAAATTTCACTTCGAACGTTACATCATCGACCAAGAAATCGGAAACCTGACTCCGTATATAAATTCCTCGTGATAATTCCGCAAGGAAACTGAAATTACTTGACATCGTTCATTATTATCCATCGTTCTCTATTTTCTCTGTTGACTTCTGGTCTTCAATTCACATTGCACACAGATAAGACATGATCAAGCAGATACGTCGACAGTACCAATGAATTTCGTATCGCCTCGGAATCTCGGTTAAAACGACTTCAACTTTTTCGTGGCGGATAACCGATAAAAATACGCATCCAATATATAAATATTTTCAAGTGTTGCTCGGCTCAAAGCCGCCTACTCGCTCGCTAAACTTAGAAACCGGCCTCCTGGTCCCAGGTACTGCCTAGAAAGATGATATCGACATTTTCATCGACCGCGATTTTACGTATCGTGCAGACATATCATAATGTTGGATCTGCGAAATCTGCGTGAAAGTGTCGACCAATCTTATTTCAGATCATCTTCATTCTTCGGTAGCATCCGGCAGAGTTATCAACCACAGTTGAAACACTGTGCACATTTACGTTTCTGTTTCTTTTAATAGAATTGAAAATTCACAGTACGTGAAGTACAATATTTTTCAGCTATTTCTAATGGTACTAAGCTCTTCTTTCAAGTTTCTCGGATCATGTCATTTAATAACGTCCGCGTTGATAGTTAATTCTGATTGTTGTTCTCTAGCGAGGTTGCTTGTTACGTTTCTCAATAGTTGTTCAGACATCAAAACATCAGACTTTGGAATATATTCAAGGCGTTAATGCTTCTTGAAACTTTCAAGGTATTGCTGCTGATTAATTATCTTGATAACTCTCCTCAGTGGTATTTCTAAATCTTTGTTGGTACCGTTCCTCAAGTTTTCTTCTGCACATCTATTTGTCCAACGGGCTGCTAAAAATACCATTCTCAATCGAAAGTCACCAGCGGCTCACCACTGGTTGTACATTTTTTCTCACATTTTGTTGTTCTTGAGAGCTATTTTTCTCCAAACGATTTCTTGGCGTTGAACATTCTAAACGGCAAAATGTTCTTAGTTCTTCAAGTACGATCTATCTCAAGCAACAAATCTTCCGTGTATCTTCTTGCTGAAATCTTGAACAATCTTTCTTAGTGTTTACTCAATTGTTACTTACATTTGCCATTTCTAGACATGTTCAGGACACAGCAATACCTATTTCTTCCCAAGTTGTCAGATTGTTGTTTCTGCACACCTGTCACCTGTTCGAGCACGCGCTCAACCCAAACGACGGTGTGTAACGACTTTGACAAGATATTGCGTCACTCTTGGGTCACGGATATTTTTGGTGGTCGCGTGGCGTTAAACTCTCCTGCTAAGCTCCGTGCCGGGTTATCTAATACATACTCCGCGCCTTCTTTTGGCATCGCGTGTTTAGCATAGCGAGAACTCTCGATGAAAAAATCCCTGGCAGCCGAAGAATCGCGAAGACCAACAGACACCGTGAGATCTTTGCAAACTTTGTGGCAACAAAGGCAAATAGCTTCGTCATGATAAGAGTCCGTGTTTTTCCCCTTTTCTTTTTCCAGGTGTGCAAAGCGAGGACGAGCTAGAAGTGCCGCCGGAGGATCTGTGTCGACCGTACATTGAGAAGGCGTTGAAAGACCTCGGTACAGGTAACGTTGAAATGCTGAGGGATATTCGACTGGGGCACAGCGATTTCTAGAATGTTTCGTTTGAAGGATCTTTGGAGCAGACCAGTGCCGAGGACGGGGCCGACAAAGAGAGTCGAGAGGAGGAGGCGAAACCTGCGAGCGATGAGGTAAGATGAATCACCAAGTGAATCAATCACGAGGATCAAGGAATTATGTATTCTTGATGTACACCGTAGGAAGGTGAGCCTTCGAAGGAAGGTGAAGCGGCAGAAGAGGAGAAACAAGAGTCGATAGAGGAACGAGGCGATGCAGAGAGCGCCGAACAGACTGAAGAACAGGCCGACAAAGCATCCGCAGAGGCTGAGCAAGGCAGCGAACCTGGAGAGAGTGCTGAAGGAGGTAAATCGAATTTTACTTCAACTTGTCGAACACAAAGAAAGGATATAGCGTTGTGTCTCTTCCTTCGAAATTCACTGTCGTTCTCAAGATTATATTAAAGAAATCCTTTATCCTAGGTGAAAGTGAGCAACCGGATGAGAAGTCCGGTGAGGTGGACAGGGAAGACTCCGTTGAACAAGCGGGGGAAGATGGTGGAGATTCTGGCCAAGAGGGAACTGAAGAGGACAAAGATGAAAAATCCGGCGAGGAGGCGCAAGTAGAGGAGGAAAGGTCGGAGGAGGTTGAAGCGGCGGATGCTGAAAAGTCGGAGGAGGAGTTGCAAGATGAGGCTGAAAGATCGGAAGAAGCTGGTGGCGCGGACGACGAGAAATCCGAGGACGAGAAGTCGCAGGCTGACGATGGAAAATCCGACGAAGCCCAGGCCGAGGGAGAATCGGCTGAGGAAGCGAAAATCGACGAAGAGGAGAAATCCGACGAAGAAGCCAAGACCGAGGAGGTGAAATCCGACGAAGAGAGAGCCGAGGACGAGGCGACCGATTCGAGAGCGGACGAGACGGAAGAGAAGGCAGTTTCGGACAGGGACGGAGAAGAAGACAGCAAGGCCGAAGAGGAGGAGGAAAGTCGATCGGCGGAGCAACAAGTGAGCGGGGAAGAAGCGAAGGAAGAGAGTAAAGAGGGTGAAGGTGAAGGCGAGAGTGAAGCGGAAGAAGAAACGGAACAGAGCGAAGAAGCACCAGAAGGTAAGTCTGAAGAAGGGGCTGTGAAATCGGCGGAGGAGGAAGAAGTGGGAACCGAGGAAGGCGAAGAAGAGACCAAATCGACGGAAGAAGAAGGGAAATCCGTGGAGGAAGACGCGGAAGAAGCTGACGCGGTGAAATCACGCGCCAGGAGAGAAGTTGGCGAGGAGAAAGGCGAGCAAGAGGAGGGTGGAGAGGACGACGAAGGCTCGAAAGAGGCAGGGGAGAGCGAGGAGGAAGAACCTACCCCCGAGGAAGACCTGATTCAAGAGATAGAAATACCTGAGAATTTACGACCGCGCGATCACATCAATCAGCTGTTGAAACTGGACGAGGAGAACGAGGAGAAGGAACGAGCTATAGAGAGGAACGCGGACGTTATCCTGAAGGAGTTAAAGAGGGTTTACGACAATGCCATCCAGCCGTTGGAGTCTTTGTACAAGTACAGAGACTTGAGCAACAGACACTTTGGTGGTAAGCATGAATCTCAGATAAGTAGAACGAGAATGGAATTAACGTAGATTGTTGATTGACGTTCTCGTCAATTGCATATTGTAGATCCGGAAATATTTTCAAAGCCACTAGTTCTGTTTATGGGTCCGTGGAGCGGTGGGAAATCGTCCATCATCAACTATCTGCTCGATATCGAGTACAGGCAGACGTCGTTAAGGACAGGTAAGTAACAGGAAAGCGAGAAGAAAATTAGTGAGAATTTGTTGTTGCGAGGATGCTTCCGACTTACTTCACTGTTGAATCGCTTGTAACTGAGTCGGCCGTGATCACGCCTTCCCAAAAAAAAAAAAAAAAAATAATAATAATAAAAAACATAATGCTGATGTAAATATTTAGCGCTAGAAGCATGCTAGGAGCATGAATATACAGGTAGTGTTTAGGTGGTTTGAGAGAGTGCTTTGAGGAGCAATGCAAAACGCCAAATGGAAATGACACAGGAGCCGAGCCATCGCCGGCCTACTTCAATATTATAATGCACGGAGAGGAAGAGGAGATCCTCGATGGTACCCAGCTCGCCGCCGACTGGACGTTCTCCGGATTACAAAAATTCGGCCAGGGATTGCTCGATCGTCTTAAGGGTTTACGACTCGGCAACAAGTTACTCGAAAAAGTCAATATTTTTTATTATTATGTTTAAACAATCTCGTTACCACGAGAATCTACTGTCCTAATGATGTTTAATGAACCGTTTCCTATTACGTCAGGTGAATATCGTCGAGATACCAGGAATTTTAGAAATTCGAAAGCAAGTCCAACGTTTATTCCCGTTTAACGACGCGTGTCAATGGTTCATTGACCGCGCGGACATAATATTTTTAGTATACGATCCATCCAAGTTGGACGTTGGGCCAGAAACAGAGGCGATCCTTGATCAGCTGAAAGGAAGGGAACACCAGGTAAACTTCCGGTATTGATACTCATTGATACACATCTCCGTTAGCGTCGGAGAATAATGTGAACAATTCTGCGACAGACGCGCATCATTCTTAACAAGGCTGACCAAGTGAAACCGGAGGAGCTGATGAGAGTGCAAGGTGCTCTGATCTGGAATATATCACCGCTGATGTCCAGCGCTGAGCCGCCGATAATGTACTCCACATCGCTGTGGTCGTTACCGTATGAGGCCGGTGCACCAACCAGATTGTTGTATGCTCAGGAACGTGCATTCCTACGCGACTTGCGTACTGCCATTGACAAACGGGTCGAGCACAAGATAGCGAGCGCCAGAAGATTCGCCGTAAGTTTATTACACGATCGACCCCTCTCACTCAATATCGATCTTTCTTCGTTCGGTTAATCTTGTGTTTGTCTAATATTTTGACTCGACGATTTAACTATGAAATGTGCAGGTGCGGGTGCGCAATCATGCTAAAATGGTCGACTGTTATCTAACCACGTACTACAATCACAAGACATTCTTTGGAAATAAAAAGGAGATCAGTGACAAGATTATCGAGAACCCGCAAGATTATCACATCTACGAGGGCCTGAGCACTCTGAAGAACATATCGCGCTACGACTTGCCCGATCCGGACGTTTATCGGGACTTTTTCCGATTGAATCCCCTTTACGATTTCCCTCTGCTCAGCTCCACGTGCACGTACTTCCGCGGATGCCCGATCAACAGACTCGACGTTGCCATTGCTTACGACCTGCCGGAGCTCGTCGGCAAATACAGAAAATCGGTGGAGCAAGTCATACATGAGTACGAGACGAGCCCTTCTAGTTGAGTGTATGCTCCTACGTTCTCAAACGAAGCTCTTGATGCCACACACGAGGTATGGGACGAGAGCAAAAAATCGTACGAAACAAACAGCGAAAGAACGAAAGGGAACGGACCATTAGTGTAAGTTTTACCAGTTTGAAGCAGTACAGCGAAGTTTTTTGTTTCCTGAAACAACCAAAAACGTAGGTTTGAATAGCCTCCAGGTAAACGTCCGACTGGATCGTTAAACGAAGAGAAGAGGATTCACAGAATCTTGCCTAACAGAATTCTCCTGGGGTATCACGTTTGCGCGATAATTATTGGATTGACTCCGTCACGGAGTATGAAGATGTACTGTTGGTTTTTGTAGGTAAATAGCACGGATACTGGTGACACTATACGATAGGAAAACGATACGATCGGTTATAGTCATATGCTTAACATACGCTCAAGTGAACAAAAGTGGATTGGAATGAGTCGAAGATTTCAAGATACCTGTGCTTGGAAAATAGGACGAGTGTTACCATTCCAATCTAAGAGAAGAATAGTGAGTTTCCCTCGAATATGTGTTCAAAAGTACAACTTCACGTTACACAGTTCACGGAAAACATATCACAACAATGGTGGGTCCTATTGTCTAACACACGGGCACGAAAGTTGGAGGTACAGTGAACTCGCGCGATAGACATCTTTTTTTGAAATTTAGTGTAATGGTTGTGCTAATTGTAGTACAACGCTGTGACAACACTTTCAGCCATCAGCATACATTGAAGTTACATATTATAAGTATGTAAAATATGAAATAAATAAAAATATTTCCATTAAGAAAGAGATAATAATGATCTCTTTTTGAAGCTTTTGTGAAATACCTTGTATATATATATAAAAAACGAATCGTGTTCTCATTAAAAGTTATAAATATTTATTAAAAACAAAAAAAATTACTTAGTTACTCGACAATAACATCCCACGTTGATATATAAACTATATTTTCAATGTAAATTAATATATTGTTTGTTTTAGTAAAAAATTTGATTTTTAATGTACCTTGTGTAAATTAAAAGCCTCACATAAATCATGTATTGTTTTGCACTGTGTTGTTATTGTTCATACGTGTGATTGATTTTCTTTGAAAGCAATCGTTGATTACTGTTATTGCAACTATTATTACTCTTACTTAAGTTAAGAATTAAGGTTTAATAGACTTAATTTATGTATTTTGCAAATGGGAATATATAAATTATATTTCTCGTTTGCGTAAATGTGACATTCTCAATTCTAAATACAAACTGTGTATTTATATAATAAATGAGATAACAGACAATTAAAATGATAATATATTGATTCAACGTACAAACAAGATTCAACCAATCTTAGTTGCATAAAATATTACTATAAGAGAATATCTCAGTGAGCATGCAAATATATTACAAATTGATTAAAGCAATAAATTAAGTTACGAAAAAAATATAAAGGTAACAGTTTACAAAAAAAGTACTTACATTTGGTGTAACTTCTCTTAGCCATTCATCAGCTTGCTCGTCAAAGTCGAATTTACAGGCAAGTCTCAAGTCAGTAGCTGCTTCTTCGAATTTTCCAAGCAAATGATAGGCCCTTCCTCTGAATTTGTGAGCTGCTGCACTATCCGGATTTAGTTCCAAGGCACGATTACAGTCGCGAATACAGGCATTAGGCTTATTCAGTAACAAGAAAATTTGTCCACGTTTGGCATAAAGCAACGATGCCTGTGGATTTAATACTATAGCTTCTGTATAAAGTTCTATAGCCTTCTCGTAATTTTTTTCTACAAATGCGGACACAGCTTCGGAACGTTTAGCCTGAGATTCTGCAATTTCCTCTTCTGTTGGTTGTAAAGTAGAATTTCCCATCTTTTGAGGAGCATCTTCGTCCGGCTCTGAAATTGTAATTTACAAAACAAATCTATTTAAATCTTAATATTTTTAAAAATGCATACAAAAAACAAAGTACTTAAGAAAGGACAAGATCTTAAACAAACTTACCAATCACTGCAGTCAGATCAAGTTCCAAATCACTTTCTTCGCTTTCTGGCTCAGGTTCAGGTTCAGCTTCTGGTTCTGATTCTAGTTCTGGTTCTGCTTTTTTAAATGCACTCGCGTCTTCCGACTTTTTGGTTGGTGATTCATTACTCGACTGCTGACTTGGTATCCTTCCTCCAAAATATTCAACGAATTTCTTGATAAAAGAATATTCTGGCTGATATAACAATGAAGGATTTGTCATACATGTATTGAAAAATACTTCCAACTGCGCAAGAAGCTCTGGTTTCAATGGAACAGACATTTTTTTTACCTAAAACAACAATGACAATGCTAAATCACGTAGAATGTATTGTGCGTATTCATAATGCCGCATGAATACGAAAGAAAATTCTAGCAAACGTGTAAACACGACCCACATATAACCATAAATTGACTGCATATGCAAAATGATCAATTGCTGTGTAAAAAGTTTACTCCTTTTGTAATAAATTTTTATTTCTCATTGTATTCAAATCATTTAAGGTATAATAGAAAAAAAAATTACAATATTTAGAACACCGGTAACAAATAATCTTAACATAACACGATTCGTTTACTTACCGATAATAATAATTTCGAATAAATGTATGAAATAAAGTTTTAAACTGTTGGTATTATTAAAATTATTGTTGTATTATTCGCCTTCGCAAAATATGGAATTAATATTTTGTGAAGCACAACAAATTGCGTACACGAAGAGGATACGTACTAAACTCGTCTGATCGTTAGGTCCAATTCACAACACCGCATTACATAGGTTACACACATCAGCAAGTTTGTAAAATTATATTTGTGCAGACAACACCTGATTGGTTGGGTCTTTTTAATTTAGATAAGTGATAAGAATAAAAAAATGTGTTTACGAATGCAATGATAAATGCTAATGTATAAAAATGACGAGCGATTATAAAGTTATTTATATGATTCAAGGTCATTAAAAAAAGATCAACGAATGATTATTCGTCATATCAAATATGAATACTTAATAATTTCTTTAGGAAAAAAATACACGTGTTGTCAATATATGTACCAATAAAAAAAAACATGATTATTTTATGTATAACTGTATTTTATTAAACATAACCTATAACCTCAACTTTCTACCGTTTATAAGTACCAACTTTTTCCATTGCAATCCGATACTGGGAAAGTAACGAAACTCCAAACAATAATAAAACGATCGGAATGTATAATAAAAGGGAAATATGTTATCTCATTCTATAGAGATACATCACTTAGAAACTAGAGAAATGATAACGCTCGTTTTGTCCCATTATATTTTCCAGCTTTATTATCTTATACTATGAACTAAATAAATTGCAGTTAAAATCCTCATTATGCTACAGACAAAAATATGATCTAATATTTACAAATGAGGTGTGTAACGCAAGCTTAACAATAAGTTCTCAAAAATTTGATATATATCGACAAGTTCATTACAAGACGGCACAGTATGTGGATATACCTTATCATCCACTCTCATTAAAAATTATCAACAATTACAAGACGGTTCTTCACAGTGCACACCAAGTCTATATCGTAGAAATTACTTTACTGTATAGAAATATCCAGCCACGCTGCAATATATTATGCTGTGCCCTATTGTAAGAAATTGGTTGTTCTTCTCTGCGCAACAGATAACAAAATTATATGTATCTGTCCACGAAATCCGTTGAAAAAAGTCTAAGACCCATTGTCGTTTCAATTTAATTGTTCGTCACACTATTTACATGTAATTGTTACCTAAAAGTAGCGGTAAAATAGATAACATCTATCCTATGATAGAATTAATTACGAATAGATTAAGTTCTTTTCTTCTTTTTTTAAAAATTAACGTTCGAAATCAGAGAAGCAGAATGAAACCTGAAATGCTAGTTAATTTAATAGCAACGTGTTAGAATACGAAATGAACGTCATGTACACAGTTAATATGAGATATCCTTGTGATGAATGAATATGGTAGTTATCACTATATGATTTCTCGTTTAGAAACGTTTACCATTGTCACTTTTATGGCATGATATACTCCTTATTCTATGTTACATGTATGTATGATAAGATACTTGACTGCGTTTAAAATGATACAATTACATAGAGACAAAAAGTAAAACTTCGTACGGCAAATGAGAGGGATGTACGAGACATAAAATAAGTATCATCTCACTATTGTTCATTCTTAACGTTCTTCTGTTACAGTTGCATAAAATTAACACGCAGATATTGCGGTGTACATAAATTAATCGTCAGTACAAGTTTAGTGTTTCTTTTTCTTTTCGTTTATTTTTCTGTTTTTTTTTTTTTTTTTAATTTTAATTGGATTTACCACTTCAATTTACCATTCCTTCTTCAAATTATTTTATATACTCGAATCAATAGGAATTTATGGAAGAATTTATTAACATCGGTTTTATTAACATAAGGTCTACAAAAATTATTGCGTGTTACATTTCGTTATACCTTTAACGTTAGTTAATGTTGGATCATCTGTTTACAATTTACACGCATCAATAAGTTATGGCAATACGTAGGATAGCTTTCAAATAATATATTTAACATTCGCCATATTCTATGTAGGACGGCCAGTTGAAAACGTTCTATACATCTCCTTTCTTATCAAAGGATTAAACGATATTTTTTTTGCTCGAAACTGTTTCCCTCCGAGAGCAAATGAAACATTCACGTGTGAAGTAGCTTTTTAACTTTCAATCGTTTCTGAAGTTTCACGTATTCTCCAAATATAACAAAAAAAAAAAAAAAAAAAAAAAAAAAAAAAAAAAATACGAAACGTTTTTCAGGAAAAAAAAAGAAACAAAATAATCGATCGTTAGTTTTAGCTAATATATACTTGAAACAATAAAAATATGTAAATATGTATATATATGTATATATTAAATGAAATTACGTGGATGCATTCCTTTCTTTTTCCTTCGAAATCGATTCTCACGAATTCGTACATTCGTATTGTGTGTCATGTAAAGTATGTGTCGTGTATCGCGTGAATACAAACAATTCGCCTAGAAAAATACTGTTCTCAAACTGCAAAACGTCAAAGAAACGAAGGAGTTAGGATTATTTGTCACTTGAAGAGAGTTTTAGAGGTTGTCAGAGAATAATTTTATACAACAATACGTCGTGTTGGTTCTAAAGTAGAATTTCAGTGTCGCGCACGAAATTTACCTTCTTCTTATTCTTTTTTTTTTTTTTCTTTTTTCTTTCTTAACGTTTCACGGATCTCAAGTAAAATCATTACAACCCGATTTCCGTATAAAATTATATAGTTCGCTTTGTACATTTCGTTATTCTCTTATTCTCCTCTCTTTTTATTTATCTCTTTTTTTTTTTTTCTTAATCCTCGTGTCGTTAAATCGTGAATCCCGACGTGTCGTGAAAGATTGTGTGCACACGGCGCGCCCGTGTTTAAATTATTATTCTCAGCCATTAATTACAACCGTTTCGTCGAATACGATCGCATCGTAACGTTGCTACGATTATTTTTCAACATCGAATAACACGGAATTTCTAATACGATTTCTCTTCTTCTTTAACACGGCTTAAGTGGGTCAATTTATTAAAACAGGGAGGAAGAGGGCAAGGGGGCCGGGCGAGGAGACACATTTTTAAACACGAAGGTGGGACACGATTCTTTTTTTTTTTTTTTTCTTTCTTCCTTTTTTCAATTTTTGGAATGTTTGCTCATGAACGAAGCTCCGTTTCGTTATCGATCATTTTATTTTCTCTCGCCTTTTTTCCTTCGTCTTCGATAAAATTCCCCATTCGTTAGTCGCGGACGTGATGATCGTTAATGTTATTTTTGATTTTGTTTCGTTTACTCGATGCATTTTACAATCGATCTATTTTACGTTTACCGGAAACAGCGATAAAATTATAATATCCTTTACAACGTCTGGAATATTCATGGTGTTTAATATATTATCGTCGTTTCGTTGATCCGCCGAATATGCTCTCTCACGATCAATAAAATCTGTCTGACTAGCGATAACAATGCTCTATCTGAGAGATGAGAAATGCCAATGTATGCGTTTGATTGAACTTTTTTCATGGTAAACTGAATTGACTACGGCTTTCGATTCGCAAAATACCTCTCGAGACCGTACACAGTCGGCCGTGTAACAGTTTATTAAATTCCGTCCTTTCCGACGAAACTACCTCTCTTTCTTTTTCTTCTTCTTCTTCTTCTTCTTCTTATTTTCCGTCGTCTTCTGCACAGTACGTTCGTGTGTATACTTTGAACACAAAGGAAAGAACATTTCAGATTCTCGATGCCTCGGTGTGCTCGTGCATCGTGGAACTCGATTCGACGATTATAACAACAATTTTCAAGTCTCCCCCACCAGTCTCTGGTCTCGCTTTTCACGTTACGCAATAAAAACCTGTAATCAGCTCATTTTACGTGAAAGAACGATGGATCGAGGAGATCGTCTGTGACACGATTCGCATCGTAACTGGCGCCAGCTGTTACAATTAATAGTTTTTAACTCGATTATGATGCACATTGATGCCGTTGATGAGGAATTGAAATGGGCGTGTCGATACGATGATATTATGCGCACGTACTTCGACCGGAAAAAACGCGTTCATGTGTAGAAATAAATCTATGATTTGATTCTTAACCGCTAGAAATTTTGATATGATGTAAGTGTGTGTAAGTTATATTTCTCGTAGACTGTTTATTATTATTAATTATTCATTATCCATTATTATTATTATTATTATTATTAATATTATTATTATTAATATTATCGTTATTACTTTTTTTTTTTGTATTTAAGAATACCATTTTTATTTTTCATTTATCATCTTTCTCGTTTAAACAGCAAATAGAGTCAGGCGTATAGTTTTTATATATAATACACTATTACAGTTTCTTTGTTTGTTTTCTTTTTTTATCGTTTTCCTTTTTTTTTTCTTTTTGTTAAATTAATTCCCCTCGTCTCGCGATCCCATCTCGGAAGTTCCATGGCGTTCGTAATTTCATCTCCGTTTCCCTTCTTTCTTTCTTTTTTTTTTTTCTGCACTTGATACGGCTCACGGCGGTGGGTGCGATACGTGTGTGTGTGTTTCTTTTCTTTTCTCTTTCTTTTTTCCTTCTTTTTCTTCCGCCCTTTGTCATTCTCATCGCGATCGGCGTGAGATCATCTTTGCAAGGTACGACGAACATAAAACAAGAACAACGGATATTAACATTTAGACACAGAGAGAAAGAGACGGAGTGATGTTTGATGGTGTGTGGATGATGGTGGTTAATTTTATTTTTTTTTTTTTTTTTTTTTTTTTTCTGTGGAAAAAGCTGGGTTGTCTGTTCGTCGTTGAATGTTCTTTCTAATCGGAACACTTTGTTTCTGATACAAAGAATATATCGCGCGCTCGATTTTTCATAATTCGTGTCAGGACGCACAAAATGGTTCTTAACGATAGCCGAGGTAAAATTTCGGAACGATTCTCCTCCTAGAGAAGGAAGGTAGTTCTACTTTTACGAACTTTGACGACAGAACTCCATGTTTCGTTTGTTTCCTTTCTGCACATTTCTCTCTCTCTCTCTCTCTCTCTCTCTCTCGTGTTTGAACGAGAACACGCTTCGTTTCCTCTTTAGCGAGACTTTAAAGTAATATTGTAACGTCAAAGGAACTATACAACAAGCTTATTACAGAGCAACTTTTTCCCCTCCATTTTTTGTTTTTCTATGCTGTATATACGTGACTTTTACTTCGTGATCGAATAATGAACGCAACATCGATTTTGTCTGTGTGTGAGAATTTTAGCTTCGCAATTGCTATTCGTGTTTTTTACGATCGATCTCGTTAACTAAACTTGAAAAAGGTCGTGTACGATCGACATCGTGCTTTCTTTTTTGAATTGCTTTGTGTGTGTATGTGTACATGTGATGTGTTTATTCGTAACTTTTTCAAACTTACTCGCTAAACAATTTGTTACTTTTATAAACAGCATTCGTACGGATAATCTATGCCTTAACAGTTACTTAAATCGAAAGAAGAAAAGAAAAGGTACAAAAAAAGAAAAAAGAGAATAGGAAAGAAATTGTGGAACGGAAAACGAAAAACAGCGACACCTTGATCAATATTATCAATCTAAATCATAGTGCTAGCCATCCCCATAAACCTATAATCGTATCTGCATGTACTCAACATACCAATCTCTTTACAGATCGTTGGATCGTTTTTCGCACGAAGAAAATGCGCGTGTTTCGATAGATTGAAAAACTATAATGCTTACATATCTCATATATATATGAGAAAGCCTAACAAAAAAAAAAAAAAAAAAACGGAATAACGACGATACTTATATCGATTTTTTTAAATCTCCTTTCGAGATTGCTATATCTCCAATTTTCCAATTTGTCATCACTCAACAGCGCGATAAAAATCTTTCTTCTTCTTTTCTTTTTTTAAATTTCACAAGATTCGATAAGAAAATCGAGTAAGGAACATTTCGAATTAACAACAATTCGATTCATAATTTTTAATCTCTCTAGAGTTATTATCTTTCTCTTTTTTCTCTCTCTCTCTCTCTCTCTCTCTCTCTTTCAGAAAAAACAGTTATAATAATATGATCAAGAAACACATGCGCCAATGGTTAATTGTTTTCTATGGTACACAGGTTTATGAGTCAAGCAGATAACCGACGATATCTCGAAGAATGCGCAAAAGAACACATTTGCCCGTCGACCATTTTCCATATGATAATAAATTAAATAAACATCCCACATCGCTTTGTCATCACGATGAATTTCACTACATAAGAACATTATATATATATATTATATACACGTATTATGCATTGGTAAGAGTCATAGTATATTATACAGTAGTATAGTTGAGTATAGAATAGGCTACAACTTATCGTAAACTGGTTTGGTTGAACCTAACTATAATCAATACTCGCGATATATTGGGTATTCTCTCACCTATAACATGAATTGATCGTTTGGGTCTATGAATTACGTTCCTAGGCCCGATCGATAAAAAAATGGACGGGTGGAAACAGAATTATAAGGACAAGGAGGGAAGAGGGAGGATGGACAAAGGGACGAACAAGGGTACGTGAGGGAGAAGGGAACAACAGAGGGCGGAGGGATGGAAAAGAAGGAGCTAACAGGAAATATATTTGAGTGTTTTATTTAATCATAACTACCATTAGAGATCCAATGTTCTTTTTCTTTTTTTTTCCTCTCTGTAATCTTATTCCAGAATACTAAACTCTCGAAGTGGCGTCATAATATTACTTTAAATTCATGATAATAAAGTCTATCCTGTGTATGAGAGATTTAACTGCGTGTCAACATGTCTCATACTATTATATATTTATATATATAATTTCATATATATATATATATATAATATATAATTTTAATAATAGTATGTATAATATATAATTATATTCACTACCTGCATATCACAACATAAATTTCTCTCTCTCTCTCTCTCTCTCTCTCGTTCTCTCTTTTCCTTTCTCTCTCTCTCTCTCACTCTCTATCGATCGTAACACAGTCACTCATATGTAACACACACATACACACATACATGCACACGGATCCTGTCTACAATAATAATTACTATTTAACGCTGCAGTATAGTCGAATAGTAGTTGAGTTTCTAAGCATCGTGTAGCGCCGTTCGAAGAGAGCGCTAGTAAGCTTTCGCTCTTCGCTCCTTCTTCTCGAGAGGAATCTACCAATCGCGTCTTAATCTCTTCTCCATCTTGGTTAGAATCTCACACGTTCAATTAATGAAGAGACTGCAAGAGAAGACGAACGAATCAACCAACAGATGTTCGCCGATGGTTCCTCGAGGCTCGCTAACTTCCTCTTGACGTTCTGGATCGTGGAGAATTAAACGGCTTCTGGTTACGCGCCCCAATATCTATATTCGAGAACTGGGTCTCGTCCAAGATATCCCTAAAAACTTGTTCTTCGCGACGATCTTCTGTCGCGAGGTGGATTATAAATAAATTTTCAGTTGGTAACGTAACCGATCAATTTCACGTGGGTTACTAACGAACAAAAACAGCTTTTTGTCATATTGTTCGCAACATTGGCCACGCTTGAACTTCCTTCGCGAAGTAGAAGTCTGGCCTCTCGAGGATTTTAATTTATTATTTTTCTTTCTTTCTTCGTTTCTCCTTTTTAATGTTTACCGCGACGACGGGATTTATTCACCTGGGACGGTGAACAACAACGCTCCTCTCTCGTCGTTTCAGCGTCGTTTCGACTCTCCGTTTCTTTCTCTCTCTTTCTCTCTCTCTTCCGTGTATGTAATTTCGGTGAATCGGCGACAAGGGTGCGACAAACTTCGTTCTGCTACACAGCTGCACGATGCTCAGCCACTAACAATGATACACCAGCATCGAAACCTTAGAAACCATGGCTCAGCTTGAAGAACGTGGTAGCTGGCTCTCGCACGGAACGACCTCAAAATATATATCCAGGGCAGCCAACGTATTCTTTAAAGTATGCAACAGGAAGCTGAGCAGCAACTACTCCCGCCGCCTTTACTTTTTTGCCTCTGATCTGTAACAGAGAAGCGACAGTTTTGTTATTCGAAACAACTCCCACAGCGTCTCAGCGACGAGAACTATCTCCTGATGGCCTCGAGATGGCCTAAGTTATTTCGACCAGTTGCGCATTAATCAAGCAGAGTGTTCCAAAATAGATGATACGAGTTCTGTCTTTGTTTTTTCTTTTTTTTTTTTTTTTTCTTTTCCGAGAAAAAGAAAGAATCATTTTTCTCTCGCACGACTAAAATTTGACTAATCTATATCTGTTTGTTTGACCTTTTTCCCTCTGAATGGAGAACGAGTTCGATGAAACTAAAATTTGAACAATCTTGTAAATTGTTAACGATTGCATTTAATGGCAAATTTTTTTATCTTTGGCTAGGGGAATATGAAAAAAAAAAACGTTCGTTTTAACGAGGTGATTACATAGATTGCGTTGTTCAAAATGTTGCTGAACGAAAAATGTAAGAGGCACGCGATCAGGTTACGTTTAAAAATCCGCGTCGCGCAGCGTGACGTTTGTCGTTTTCTAGTTTTAAATGTAACGTGAAAGCAGCGAGTCGTGATTATCTTTCCCGTTCACGAAAGGACCGTTGTCCCCAACTTCCGTCAGCACGCGAACCTCTTTCTTCCTTCTTTCTCGGTTCTCTAACACAGGGTTAAGTATCGCCGTTTGCGCTGAGTGATCGTAGCGTAAGGGATATATACGTCGTCGACGATTAACAAATGTAATACCTCCAAGCAAACAGCAATTAAGTATCTCGAGTTCAGCCACGTAATTTCTTTTTTTTTTTTTTTCTTTCGAGATCGCGTACAGGGGATCGATGTGACATACAGGAACATGGACACACTGGGAATTGGAGCATTTCGAATGTTTGTTTTGGAAGATTTTTGCTAACTGTAATCGGGCTGGACGTGCATGTAGCCGCCATTAGGCAGAAGACCTGCAATTAGTAAAAATTGAGATTGGAATCGTCGAATGATGATTGTTTGGAATAGAGTGGATGAAAAAAATCGGCATACTTAGTTGTACAGCGACTGACATATTGGCAAAATCTGTTTCCATAAATAGTTCACTAGGTACAAAAGTAACGTAGTAATTTCCAGTAATGAGTTGTACAATAGGTAATACAAAAAGTATTGACCAAGTAATTACACTTGTGACTCCAGTGTTTAATCTGCGTTATTAGAGAAATTACAGAATATTCTTCTGTAAGTGCTAGAATGTCGTTGAATGATATTCGTGCCAACTTAAGAATCTTTTCAAGCTATTAAAAATATTTCATATTGGTAGAGATGAAAAAAAGAAAAATGTGCCAATATACTCTTTTGATTCTCGAATTTTTGTATTCTTATTATTGTGTGTATATATTTTGTATTCTTATTTTATATTATTATAGCTTGTATTCTTGTTTTATATTATTTCTTATTCTTATATAGTTTGTATTCTTGTTTTATATTATTTCTTATTCTTATATATTTTGTATTCTTGTTTTATATTATTTCTTATTCTTATATATTTTGTATTCTTGTTTTATATTATTTCTTATTCTTATATATTTTGTATTCTTGTTTTATATTATTTCTTATTCTTATATATTTTGTATTCTTGTTTTATATTATTTCTTATTCTTATATATTTTGTATTCTTGTTTTATATTATTTCTTATTCTTATATATTTTGTATTCTTAACTTGTGTGATTAATAATATACACATATATAAAATTATGTATGATTAAAATTATATATTACACAAGTTGTATAACAATAACTTATACAATTTGTATCATCATCGTATAGCTCATTATTGAAAATTGCTATACAGCGCGCTGAGTAAACTATTTACGAAAATGGACTTTGTTTTCATTTGTTTTCACCAGAAAAAGAAAAACTAGCAAGAAAATTAGGAGCGTGCCGATACTTTCCCGATCCACTGTGTATAAAAAATATTTTTCACTCGGAGATAATCTTATCTTTAGAAGGGAGCCTCGAGGTGTTGAGAAGGCAATTTCAAGCAAAAGTGTTTTAAATAATATAGTAAATAAACGTATAGGTTTAAGCCGAAGTAGATTTTGAAGTGAAGATCAGATAGACGTTAATTTATGAGATAAATTTCCTGTTCCTAAGGATAGAGCGTTCTCTCAAGCATAGAGTTCCCCAACTCCATCGTGTATTATATTTACTGCGCGCGTAAGTTTCTACTAGTTTCAAGAAATTATTCAATGTAGCATTAACCTTGCAACAACAATATTAATAATAATTATGACACACTTTGTTTTTTTTCTTTTTTTTTTTTTGAAATTGTAAATCTAACAAAATTACAAAATTAATAAGCTGCTCGTATTTTTCTTCCTTTTCATCGAGTCGCGGGGAACGTTGACGTTGAATCTACTTGTCGAAGGTAAAATCGCGGAAATGAAATATCGTAGTTCAGCGAGGCAAAGGAGAACCGAGCGTAGCTGAAGATGGAAAATGGTAGCAGAAATTTACATGCTGACTATAGGAAACGTAACGTATCGCTTTTATCTCGAGCGTATTCGGATATACACGTGGAGAAGAGAGGTACGTAACAGGATTAACAAGCCCCGCTCGGGAAAAGAAAAACAATGAGTTCGAGAGCGTGTGCGAACAGCGTTGCATGTTTATTCCACGGGGCACGTGAATCGTGTATAATAAAATAAAGTAATAGCGCGCGTGTACAGTTGTTCCTTAATTCTCCTATCCGGCAAATATCAGCTTGTTTCGACTCGGCTGCTGTTACACAGGCTGGAAACCATGCAAAATGAGAAACGCACCTTGTACGAATCCTTCTGAATATGGAAAATATAGAAAAATCTATCAAGCGGGAACAAGTTACAAATTTAAATTTATATAGTAAACAATTTATATGGCAAGTAATTAAGATTATAAGGATATTAGATTGATTAGATTAATTCAGCTACTTGGTTATAATTTCGAGTGTTATGCTATTACACAGGCTAGAAGCAATGGAAAATGAGAAATGCATCTCTCTGAGTATGGAAAATATAGAAAAATCGATCAAGCGGGAACAAATTACAAATTTAAATTTATATAGTAAACAATTTATATGGTAAGTAATTAAGATTATAAGGATATTAGATTGATTAGATTAATTCAGCTACTTGGTTATAATTTCGAGTGTTATGCTGTTACACAGGCTAGAAGCAATGGAAAATGAGAAATGCATCTCTCTGAGTATGGAAAATATAGAAAAATCGATCAAGCGGGAACAAATTACAAATTTAAATTTATATAGTAAACAATTTATATGGTAAGTAATTAAGATTATAAGGATATTAGATTGATTAGATTAATTCAGCTACTTGGTTATAATTTCGAGTGTTATGCTGTTACACAGGCTAGAAGCAATGGAAAATGAGAAATGCATCTCTCTGAGTATGGAAAATATAGAAAAATCGATCAAGCGGGAACGAATTACAAATTTAAATTTATATGGTAAACTCTAAATTTATAAGGCAAATAATTAAGATTAAAGGATTAGATATTAGACTGATTAGATCAATTCAGCTACTTGGTTAAAATCTCGAGTGCTTTAATGACCAGAAACACGTATAGTCCAAATGAAGATGTAGAATATAATAGTCCTGTGTTATACAGGACATGTTTTTCTTTTCCATTACCATTCTTCCTTTCTTTCTCTACATTATTTCCCCACTCTTTTTCTCTTAATATAATTACACGAAAAAAAATTCGTTCGCCGTTCGTTTATGAGGATATTGAAAGTATTAAAAATATTATAAAAGACGGACAATATCGAACGAAATAATCCATCCATATTGAACAAGGGAACACATGATGTTATTTATAATTGTAAATAGAAAAAGTTGAAGTATACAATATTTAAAACATTAAAAGAATCATTTATTATTACAGAAAACATTGATGAGCAGACTTGTGATTGACGTGCAATTTAAGTTTATTGAAATATTTACTGCACTATCAGCACTGAAATGTCAATCATTTCAACGCAAAGAAAATGTTCTTTACACCTAGTAATTCTATAATTCAACAGAAGAAATACACATATTATATAATTGCAATTTTTCGATAAAAAGACGAGATTTTCAAAGTCACTTTCAAAGTTGACCATTAAATTTCAATTATTATCGATTGTTATTAATGATTATTATTAAATTATATAATTATATTAATGATTGTTATTAAAATTAATGATTGATTATATTAATTTGACTGTTAAAGTCTGACTAAAAGAATAATCTAAAGAACAACGCAAACAACTCGTGAAACGACAGGAAGAATTGTTATTCAAGAAAAGAAAATTTGTCGAGAATTTTCGGGGATATCAGAGGTTAAAATGACGATCTGCTCGAGAGGATTTATGCTTCGAGGATTAAACTAAAAGGTGCTCCTCGATCTTGGCTATAAGTACAAAAGCTCATCCCCTCCTCCTCCCCCCCTTCTTTTAGAGAGAAAGCTTCGCCCACCATTTTTCCCTCCCCCTGGACAAGATAAACACGAACGATGTGGCCGGTCGATGATTTACCTTGAGAATTAGGCTCGGGGAGGTTCTCTCGTGGGACCAGATGCATCACCGTGGTTTTCCCGAAAGGAAGCCCAAGAGCACCGAGCGTGACATTGCTGTGCAGAAAACGGCCCTGGTAGATTAACCGCAGGATCTCCGCTTTAGCGACTGCCTCTTCCGCCCAGTCTGCAAAGACAAAGAGAAAAGGAGAAACAAAGAAGAAGAAAAGAGAAAAAAACGCACAGTAACCTCGGTATTAGAGTCCACGACCTTGCCACCGATATTTTCAGCATTTTTCACCGGGGGGTGGCGGGACCACGACGACGACGACGACGACGACGACGACGACGAGGCGGAAAAAAGTAGCCGTGTCCGCTGGACCGGAAAACGCGGATGCTTCGCGTAGATAATTTCATCAGCCAGTTTGCTGGCACACGTTCCGTGAACGTGAGGGAAGAGCCTTCTCCCTCTCTCGGCTTCCCTTTTACCGTTCGTCGTCGTGGATTTGCTCGTCGACGATGTAACCAGAGTACGCAGGGATTTCCAGCTCTATTGTGAGAGATAAGGTTCTGACCCGACGCGACGTGGTTACCTCGAGGTGTGCGGCGAATTGTAATCGGGGTGGGAACGCACCGTGTTTCTTCATGCTAGGATAATTAACGCTGCCGAAACGATCAATTGGCAGGCGAAAATTTCGTCCTTTCGCGTTCGTCTGATTTTTTATATATATATATATATATATTTTAGTTGCCGGTTCGTTCTATTGTTGAAGTCACGCGAATTATTTTTAAGAGACATTTAATTGTAATTTGATAGAAAATGAAAATATAGAACACGTGTTTTATGTAATATGGCAATGTCGAATGGTATCGAGCAAAAAAAAAGATCTACAAATAATATTAGCAGAATGTAACGAGAAGCTATAAGTTAACGAAACTGTAGCGCAGCAATAGTTTCCGTGCGATCTCTCCTTTCTGCCATTCAGAATCGAAACAATTCCGGCGGGACGGTTCGACGACGGCCAGAAGTTGCGGTCGCTGAATGCATTTTAATATTAAACGGGTTACTTCTCAAGTATCGCGGAGATTTACATCGAAACATCCTACTTAGGAGAACGAAAGCCCACTTGATTCGCCTTTTACAGCATTTAAAGCACGAGGACAAAGCAAAGGCCAAGCCAATTCTGTTCCTTTTCTTCTCCAGCACGAAAGTCGGCAACGTCTGTGTGTGTTGTGTGTGTTTATAAAGAAAAGAGGGCAAAGAAGTTTAATTGTAAAATTAAAGTAAAGCGGTGTAATGAATTTAGATAACCTTCTTACTATGTACGTACACAGATATATGATTCCGTCATTATCATTGTTATCATTTCTGTGTATCTTTAAGAAATGACGACAAAATAGATATCTCAGAAATATCGATAATTTTAATATTGATTAATGATTGAAAATTATATGTATAATTTGATAAAATTCTTTCGTTATTATTGTTAAAAGTACCATCATTTTTGTGTATTTTTTTTTAAAAAGAGCAGCAAAAAGAGAAATTCGAAACATTGACTGATAGTTGAAATTTAGATGATCTTTTTACTATGTATAATTCTTTCATTATTATCGTTAAAAATGCTGTTAAAAATACTCATTTCTGTGTTTCTTTAAAAAAAAAAAGCAGTAAGATTGTGACGATAAAAAGGAAATCTCCGAAACATCGACTGATAATTGAAATTTAGATAATCTTACTATGTATGTACATAGGTGTTCCATTCGATTCTATTCGACACTTTCTTTAGTTATTATTATCAAAAGTACTATCGCTTCTGCGTCTCTTCAAAAGAAGCAGTAAGACGATCGTAACGATAAAAAAGAAAAGAAATCTCGGAAATATCGTACCGATCTTGAATTAATTTTTTTTTTTTCGCAATAAATTACTCAAATCGAAACCAACTTTATTACTTAATATCGGAAATGGAATAGAAACGTGAAGGAACGAAGTTTAACGAGAATCGTCACACAAAACGATCGACGCTAATTAATTAATTCGTCAGGCTAATTAATTCTTAACAAACGGATCACCGCAGATTGGCATTATCGGCAAGCTGTTAATTTACTTAGAATAACGAAAGAAGAATGAAAGAAAAAAAAAAAGAAAATGAAAAAGAGGAACGTTACAAAATTAACACGAGCGACATTTATGTTTCCCCGAAGCTTGGCCCGTCGATCAATTCCCTTCTACCAATTCGTCGTCCTTCTGTAGCAAGCATAATTTTCACGGAGAATCTCGTCGCGGGATAAATCACGGGGTAACAAGGTTTCAAAAAATTTTTTTCTCCGTCCACCGTCTCGCGTTGTTCCGTGTCTAATTGAATCGCCTACTCTCTCGCCGTTCCTGATATATTTCACGGCCTACATATATATATATTTCTCGCGAGTGTTTTCAATTCCGGCACTTTCATGCTTCACGCGATCGGACAGTGATAGACGACGAAAACACTGGGGTAAAATAGCATTCGTACAGAGCGGACGAACAATAAACTGCGTTTAATTTATCGATAGGAAGATACCTTCTAATATATGGCGCCGGGTGCGTGTCGCGCGCATGTGAATTATTATGCGAACGAGTCTCGACAAACGCCATAACGAGAAAAGTTCCGACGTCACACGTACAAATTTTGAAACAGACTGACAGATCAAGGGGTCAGGACAGCTCGAAATTTTCAAAAAATCGATTTTTTGTTTTAAATGGTAAGTATTATGGTATTTATAGTATTTATAGTATTAAACAGTAGTTTGAAGTCTTAGAAATAAGATAGAAAAGGTCCTGGCTTTTAAAACGACTTATTTTGGGGTATAATAATAAATCCGCGGATACAGAATAATTGAATTTGTATCACTGTTTGCAATTTTAAGCAGTATTATAAAGTGTAAGTCGTGCGATTCAAATATTACTTTTTTTTGGTGAATCGAATATCAGGGGACTTGGATTCAATTTAATTCTGAATTGTAAAAACTGTGAGCCGCGATATATAAGTAAAAAAAATTAAGTAAAGGATACATATGAAAAATGACGTTTTGAAACTTTGAACGCGTTTCTCTCAAAACTAGAAAACGTTTTTAGAAACGGTGTGCAAGATATCTCGGAATCTAACCAACCGATTACTGTGAAACTTGTCGAGTATCTTTAGTGTAACATTTACTAGTGATTGACGATCGAACATTTTTTAATTTTTAACAATTTCGAAAAATATAAACGAAAAACGTAGAAATTTTTTGCATAAATTCGACACATCAAAAACAAATAGCTGCCATTTTCATAATTTTCACAGAAATGAAAATGTTGGATCGTCAGTCCCTAGAGAATATTGTTTATTTTCGAACTTTTTTTTGCCTTTTTGTTTGCAGCTAATATCCTGTCTGGCTGGAATCATGCACACCGATAGGCAATGTAAAAAAAAGTTACGTAAAGTGGATGCCGGTAAAAAGTTAAATAGCCCTCTTTCTTTCTTTTTCAATGTTGCTTTTTATAGTTCACAATGTGTTAAAATAACCCACAAAAGCTCGTGTCAATCAAATATGTACTTTTCTTTTTTTTACTAGCCCTCCAAAGTATTCGTAAATTTTTAGGCTCGTCAAACTGTCCTGCCCCCTTAAACACAACATCGGACTTTATCTCGCGATTATCTCGCGAGTACGCTGTACGACAGTCCAACATTGGCAAATATTGTCCAACGATTCTCTTCTTTCTTTTATTTTTCTGGCGGAGAAGGAGAACTATTCGTTGTTTAGCGAACGAATGCAGGCTCGTTTCACGATTCGGAGATGAAATCTAATAATACGTACCTTCCGGCCAGTTTTCAAACACATGGTGCGCTATGTCCCCCGCAGAGTCGCTCGGACTGAATAGGAACTCTTTTGTCTTACCACTGACAAGAATGAGGCGTAGATTTATCTGGAAATAGAGGAACACAGGCGTCTGTCAGTATTTCCACGCGATAAATTCTGTTTGCAATATTTCTTGAGAGATTGATCGCTTCGTCGTACTACGTGCCACGGAATTCGAACAATCGCGCGTGATAAAGGGGACTGCGAACGACTTTTGCAATTTGTTTCAAATAATAATAATAATAATAATAATAATGACCACAGTGAAGACAAGTTTCGAAAGATAAATGAAATTATCTATAATGTATACAGGCTGTCGCAATAATTTTGCCCATATTGAATATCTTCGTGTTTTGAAAAATCGTTTAAGTACAAAGGGGGCCGTTGTATGAAAATAATGATGTTTTTATAGTTTAAGAGATTTCGTGGATTTCTGATATATATTTCTTCACACGTTCTCTATAAAAAAGAAAAAAAGTGTCAATCGATGTGTGTCGAAAAATTGTTAGCTGATCTTAATTCTGTAAAGTTTATCGTATGAAACATCAGAAAAGACAGAGGCAGCGTATGGTTGTGCTCATATACTGTTCTTATCTTTATAAAATTGAAATTGTAAAATACCTCTAATAATTTACAATTTATATTTACAAATTACCGTATTATTCTAATCCTAAATTATATTATAATATTCAGGGGAGCCATAATAATAATGTAATAATTTTTCTGTATGCAAGATATTTCTAAGAAATTCTTTTTACAAATATTATATAATTATAATTTTCATTTTAATATAAATATTATATAATATAAGTATATTATAATTATAACATTTATTTTATATTTATACAAATATTATAAATTTTTTTATAACATTTGTAAAAAAAATTTCTCATAAATACCCTGTCTACAAAAAAATTATTATTATGGCTCCTTTTCATACATCCAAAAACAACGGTGTTACTAGAATACCCTGTATTAACCAACTATGATTAAGAAGATTAATACGTATTTAAACAAACACGTCAACTGAATATAAATCCGTAAGAATGCTAATGAACAATACTATCCCTGTGTACACACGTCGTTTCCAGGCCAATTGGCCGAAACAAAGTCGGAGGATCGAAGGATCGATGAAAACGAATTTCATTAATCCGTCAATCGGTTAGTTTGCGAAGCACTCCGGGGCAACGAAGTCGCTGTCCAGTTAGCGACGTAAGCAGACTGGAGAGGGTGGCGATTCTTTGCCTTTGGCTGCGATATTGACTCACAAAATGAACCTGGACAAAAGCGTCGGTGCAGGGGTTATAGATCATCCCGTGTAGCACCCTCGGCCCCGAGTTCTCCTGCCACAGTACTTATACACGTGTCGTAATTCTCGTTCGTTTAAACCCTCCCGCCCTTAATCTTCATTTCCTTGCTGTGAACACTTTGAATCGCAAATGTCGCGCCCCTCCGCCGCCCTGCCGTCGTTCGCGAACCTTTCCCACTTCGAAGGGTTCGCGACAGATGCCGCATTCTCTTCTCTTTCGTTGGCTCGCCGTCGACGAAGACAAAGAGACAGAGAAAGAGAAAAAAGGAGAACAGAGTACGCTGCTGGAGGAGCGTTGAAAAAGAGAGAGAGAGAGAGAGAGAGAGAGAGAGAGAGAGAGAGAGAGGGAGGAAAGGGCCCACGAGTGGTATTTACGGTTGTTCACCGGGGTATACGTATACGGTTCTTATCTATCCTTTGCGTAGGGGCACGTGGTATGAAAGGGAATTAGTCGCGGTCCTCTTTCTGTCCTAAAACCCTTGAGCCTGACTTTTACGCCGCGGTCACGTACCGTGCCGCCAACTCTCAGGCGGTAAACACATCGGAAAGCGAAATTTTTCTACGGACGATAAAATTACGAGTTGACTCTCTCCCGTTATGGTTATGGGCGTTGAAATTTCTTTTTTTTTTCTTTCTTTCTTTCTTCCTTTCTTTCTTTCTTTCTCGTTCCTTTCTCAGGGCGACGGAGAAGATTTATCTTGCGACGGTTTAATGGTCGACGGTGTTGCGACTTTCAACCGTGCGGTGGAAAGCACGATGCTAGGTAAATTTACTTTGGATAAGTTACAGGGGAGGGGAGAGAGCTGGCTAAGTCGATGCTCTCCAGACGTTGGAAACGATCAATTCCCCGGGCCTTGGTACTTTGCTCGGTTTTCGGTTCGATGATGTATACGTCGACGTTGGAAATAGACAGACTTAGTAAATAAATTCTCCCCTCAACCCCTCTCGCTTTTTTTCACACCAGATCTCGTACCGATCCACCGCGTGATGTATTGCCTAGAATTAAAAACTAAGTAATTTCGACGAGAGAAATATCCTCGGGAGAGAACTTTAGGAGACCGATCAAAGATCCAACTGGCCTTTAAGCGTCAACAGCCACGTTTCGTTCTCGCGCGACGACGAGTGCAATTAAGACCGTATTAATCGTCCCATGTTTCTCTCTCTTTCTCTCGACTTCTTTTTATTTGATTCTCTCCCTCTGACCAGCGGATGGAATTACGGTCAGCGGCCGGTACGTTCCACGGACGCAAATTCAATTACCGTCTCGCGCGAAGACCGGCCAACATAAATAATTACCGACGAAGCCAGACTCGCGGTTGTCCGGAGAAAGGGATAGGAAGAGACAGAAAGAGAGAGAGAGAGAGAGAGAGAGAGAGAGAGAGAGAGAGAGAGAGAGAGAGAGAGAGAGAGAGAGAGAGAGA
>NW_025110193.1:483569-494359 GCF_011392965.1 Frieseomelitta varia | reverse complement strand
ATCATATCTTTTGAGAAAATCACATTTGAAGTTTTTGTTACCCGTCGTACAAAAAATATTCACACTTACAATCAATCGAGTAGTACAAAAATATAAAATATTACAAAATATTCTAATAAAATAAAAATAAATAATAATATCATAAAATAAAATATCTTTTGAAAAAAAACAACACATTTGAAGTTTTTGTTGCCCGTTGTACAAAAATATTCATACTTACGTCACGAGTAGTGTACACCGTTTCCTTTAAACATCTACAACTTTGCTCATTTTACAAATTCAAACAGATCCTTTTACACAGAACATTTTCGAAAGCACATATACTTTTGAGAAAATGTAAAAAAGAGAAACAATTGATTTTTCTAAGCTGAATTACCAGAATACACCCTTAATACACCTAGGTGATTTACTGACGGCAGCCGGAGAGAAAAAAAAAGAACGTAAGGTTCTCCGATACATTCTTAACGAAATGATACGACACTGGGATGGGTATCACCGTTCTCTCTCTCTCTCTCTCTCTCTCTCTCTTTCTCTCTCTCTTTCTTTTTTTCTTTTCTCTTCGTTGACTCGCGAATATCTTCCCAAAGGTACCCCAAAGAAGCGGCATTAGGGCTTAGAATTTGAAACAGCCCGAGCCAACCAACCAACGAAAGCCTTGGGGTTGGAACGTTACAGCTGCTGTCACATAAATATCCCGAAACCTCCCCCGAATTCTGGAGGCACGGGTGGTCCTCCCATGCCTGCCACCTCCCCCAACCCCCTTTAGGAGTCCTCCTCGCGTAAAGTTGCAGAAACTCCGGGCTGGGTATTGATTCTCAATTCTTACAACGTGAAAGTGAGAACAGAAAGGAGAGAGGAGAGACGTGATTGTGGAGAAAGAAAGAGGGCGGAAGAGGGTCGAAGGTCGGCAAGTTTCAAGGTTCCGCGTATCAACCTTGCCTCGTGCTCGCAACCTTGAAAGTCACCGCGCTGAAGAAACGCGCGAGTGTTGTCTCTCTGAGCTGTCGTCCCAAGCATTGGGAACGCTCGGAGTTGGAGTCCGCTCCCAAGTTTATCCTAATTTCGACTAATACGCGTAACATCGTTTCAGGGGACGACGTTGGTTGGTTTTAATGCCATTAAAGTTGTAGCTCGGCGATGCATAATAACGTCGTCCTGCGCGCTAAGGGAGGCCAAGGTGGGATAAAGAAGACTCGATACCGTGATAAGTTTCGGGAAGCTTGGCATAACTTTGACTAAATCGAAGGGCGGCAATGGAACGATCGGATTCGAAAGATTCGGAGTTTCGCCCAAGGGTGAAGTTTAGTTTGAAATTCAGTTCACTTCGGACTAGAGCCGGCTAGAATATTTCTCCTCGACACTAGAACTACCGACGATTAAAGCGTAAAATTTCCACCAAGGACACTAAAGTCAAGAAAATGAGGAAACTTTATAATACAGTGGACCGTACAAGCTTTTATTTGTATATTTTGCGATAAATTATTTAAATTAATTATATTATTATTTATTATATTATTATAAATTATTATATTATTATATTATTATTTAATAATACGGTGTTTTACGGTCTCTGTAAAATATCTAACATAAAAATTTTTAATTGGTCACTTTGACCACTTGAAGGTAGCTTTAGTGTTAAGAATTAATCTTTAATAATACAGTGTTTTACGATCTCTGTAAAATATCTAATATAAAAATTTTTAATTGGTTACTTTGACCACTTGAAAGTAGCTTCAGTGTTAAGAATTAATTTTTAATAATACAGTGTTTTACGATCTCTGTAAAATATCTAACATAAAAATTTTTAATTGGTCACTTTGACCACTTGAAGGTAGCTTTAGTGTTAAGAATTAATCTTTAATAATACAGTGTTTTACGATCTCTGTAAAATATCTAACATAAAAATTTTTAATTGGTCACTTTGACCACTTGAAGGTAATTTTAGTGTTAAGAATTAATCTTTAATAATACGGTGTTTTACGGTCTCTGTAAAATATCTAACAAAAATTTTTAATTGGTCACTTTGACCACTTGAAGGTAGCTTTAGAATTAATCTTTAATAATACGGTATTTTACGGTCTCTGTAAAATATCTAACATAAAAATTTTTAATTGGTCACTTTGACCACTTGAAGGTAGTTTTAGTGTTAAAAATTAAAGGACTACTCGAGAAAGATACAGAAAGTACTCGGCTTACAGCGAGAGAGAGAGAGAGAGATTTTCGTGCGTGACATTTGATCGTAATTTAACCTTTTGACCCTCGACTGTTCTCTGCGAGGGGACATCATACTTAAATTTAGCCAACAGTGAAAAATCCTAAAATTATAACGTATTATAACATTATATAGACGATTGATATACGTCGTATGATAGAAAGAGGAGTCATGAAATTTCGAAAGAAAAAATTCCTTCGGATGTCTTCGTAAATTTATAAACTCTCGATCGGAAAATTATAAATTAATCTGTTTAATCTAGTTGTAATAGCAAGTGTTACAACTGTTATATGATAACTCAATTCGATTTGATATTTTTCTTCGCGTCCTTTGCCTTCCAGAAAGGACGCGAAGTAATACGATAACGAGGGAAATTAGGGACACGAAGAGAGGCTTTGGTCGAAATTTGAAGGGCCATGGCTACACTTTATACGGTAATAACGTGATTACGTATCCCGCAGCCACAGTGTCCGATTTCACCGTGAGTATTTATCGCTGATTGCCATGATTTATGGGACGTTTAAGAATCTAAGGGATAATTAATAGGGTAGCCAGGGGGTGGGGTGGGGTGCATATGTAAAACATTTCTCCCTAGTGTTGATATAGCAATTAATACCGACTTTTGATTTATGGCCGCCTTTATTCACCTATCGCGATACCGGAATTTCCTTATTTATCTCTCGTTCGTACAAGCCTGATATTCAAATTGGCCGGGAGGAAACGTGCCAGTTTCGTGACAGCTGTGTTCTCGGCTGCAAGTCGATACCTTGAACGAAACTTGATATTTAATGTTTAATTGAAAGACGAAGAAGAAAATGAAATGGTAATTTCGAAGAAGAAACTTTTTTAAACGTCGGCCACTTTTTTAATTTAAAGAAAAAAGAACGTGGAACGATCGCGTCAATACCGATATTTTTCTGCTTACATTCGCGCCGACTTTCAAACCTTCCAAGTACTAACGTCCGATATATCGACACCTATATAATATCTGAGAAAGCCGAATGTCCGATATATCGACGGTCTCTCTCTCTCTCTCTCTTCTTGTTCTGAGTAGCTCGAGTCTTTATTCGATTTGATTAACTTTGAAAATATAGGAACTATAATAATTTACACGAGAACATGTAAAATTAAACTTCGCCTGGCGATTTAAATCCGTCTGCTAGCGAATAACCCGTAGAAGGTTAATTAAAAAAAAAAAAAAAAGAAGCAAAGGGGGAGGAGAGAGATAAAACTTATAAAATAACCTAATATATAAAGATAAACGCAGGGATTTGAGGAAACGAATGTTCAGGAGATCAGAAAGGGATATTGAATATTTATGATACACCTTTGGAAGAAACGGCGAAGAAAGGCGAACGGTGGAAAGAAGGCGAGGAGAAGGAGGAGCGAGGGAAGAGAGGAGAGAAAGAGTGGCTCCGTGGCACGTAAGGTCTGGCCTTAATCGCGATGCGTGACAGGGGTTCTACCAAACAACCCCGGTAATATTAATCTTCGATTAAAGGCTTATCGTGGCACGTGGGCACGGGCGCGGAAAATTCGGCAACGCGGAAAAACTTGAGGGTGCACAGCTTATCTTCGCCGCTCTTCGAGTCCCTCCCTTTTTCACAGTGCACAACTCGAGAGGATCGTTCAACAACGTTCTCCCTTATATTATTTATCGGGCTTCCAGATTGTGTGATTTCTAGAAATTCCGTTTCATCGAAAATCGTGTCCACGGAGAAAATGTGAGAAAATGTCATACGCTAGGTCCACATCGTACTTGGTATTCAACAGTAAAATAAATGTAAAATTAAGTAATAATTCTGAAAGCGGCTTCTACTTAATCCGAAAGTAATTCTGGTAATTCTGCTGCTAGGACTATATTTATATAAATATTTCGTCGAATTGTTCATCTTGAATTAATGTCTTTAACGATACGTGAAATTCTTGTAAAGGCTAGATTAATCGTTTGGACGATAATGTATTGACAAAAATAGATCTGAAGTAATAAAATTCCTAATTTAGATCCAAAGTTTCACGTATCAATAGTCAGTATTAATTGCTGTAGGTAATTTAATAAATGATGGTAAATGGAATTTTAGTTGAAATATTTTTAAATTTAATTATATTAATCAAATTATTCAACCTAAATTAACATCTTTCACGATACGTGAAATTCTTTAGGCTGAATTAATGGTCTTTTTTTTAATGTATTAATAAAAATAGTCCTAATAGAAATATTATAATTTGATATTAATTGGTATTAATATATAAATTATAATTACAATTATTATATATACAAAAAATATAATTTGGTATTAATAAAAATAGTCCTAATAGAAATATTATAATTTAAACTAACAACAAATTTCCTAATTTAGATCCAAAGTTTCCACACATCGATAATCAATATTAATCACTGTAGGTACTATTTAACAAGTGACAATGGAATTTTAATCGGAATATTTACGCAGATCATTGATTTATATAAATTTCTTTCATTGCAACAATTAATTTCGCAAAGAGTTGTCTATAAATTTCAATTCGTTAAACTCGTAACAAACAAATTCCATCTAAAAGAAGCGCGAAAAGGAAAAGCGAAATCTCATCGTTCGGAGAATTTTTGTACGAGAAATACGAAATCGTTTCTGGCGGTTGAACGACCAGCGCGAGAAAAGCTCCGTCTTCCTAACGAGACGAAACGGAACGAGTGGGCGTGTATATCGCCGGCGATATCTCGAATCGTATTCGCGATATATCGATGATAATATCGAGGATAACCACCCTCGTGTTTTGTGTGTGTGTGCACAATATGTTGCGAGAAACGCGCAACGAGAGGGCAGAGTGGCTGAGAGAGGCATTCACGGAGATATCGTGGCAATTCCGGAACGATGGTTAGGTCGATCCTCGAATGGCTAATCGATGCCTGACCGTGCAAATACGCTCGAGAAGGGCATTCACACGAGGCATTGTACGCAAGAGTCGGCTTTTCCACCCCCACGCTTCTCTCCCTTACGTAATAACTTTTGCGTTGACGCTCGCGAGATCTTACCGCGACACTATCCGACGAAGCGTGCCGCAGCCTCCGCTTCGAGACGATGGATCTGTGGTGTAACAACGTGTTCGAGGGATTTTCGCATTCAAGGGAAAGATCTTTCTGATCAGAAAAATTCTCGTCTCTGTTGAAATATTCCTCGCGATGGGAAAAAATAAAGAAATCTTTGCTCCGTCGTGCAATGGAAATCAAAGAAAACCTTCGATGCGCACATATATTAAAAACGTATCTTATTTATTAATATTTATAATTATATTGTAATAATTTATTATGAGCATTATTATATATCAATATTATATTATATAATGATTTATCATAAATATTATTGCATATCAATATTATATTGTAATATTTATAATTGTATTATAATAATTTAATATAAGCATTATTATGTATCAATATTATGTGATAATATTTATAACTATGTTATAATAATTTATCGTAAATGTTATTACATATCAATATTGTTATAATATTTATAACTGTATTATAATAATCTATCATAAATATTATTACATATCAATATTATATTATAATATTTATAGCTATATTATAATAATTTATCATAAATATTATTATATATCAATATTATATTATAATATTTATAATTATATTATAATAGTTTATCGTAAATATTATTACATATCAATATTATGTTATAATATTTATAATTATATTATAATAATTTAATATAAATATTATTACATATCAATATTATATTTAATATAATTTATCATAAATATTATTGCATATCAATATTATATTATAATAATTAATCATCAATATTATATTATAATATTTATAATTATAAATATATTTTATTTAAAAGGTCAATTTTGAACGAATTCGCATTCAACGGAAGGGTTTATCGCCAGAAAAATCTCTTTGTTGAAATATTCTTCGCGATGGCAATTTTTGAATAATTTTCTTAACACTTAATATAGTAAAAATCTACGCTCTATCGTATAACAAAAATAAAAGAAATACGTCTTTAAATGGGATAAAGTTTGCGGAACGATCCTCATTCAACGAAAAGATTCACCAGAAACATCTCAATAAAGAACTTTATTGAAATATCCTTCGCGACGATAATTTTCCTTGCAGTTTCCTTAATATTTAACTCGACAAAAAATCTCTCTTGTCCATCGTGAATCAGAGATGAAAGCAAACATATCTTCGTTCGACATATTTTCGGACGCGACATATTGAAAAAAACGCACGTTCTCTGGAAGATGAATTTCGAGCGATTCCGCTTTCTTGTGCTGGCACGAATGTTCAGTCCGTATATACTATACTCGGTCTACATATTTTCCGGTGAATTTAGCAAAAGAAGCAATCGGCTGAGGCGGCGAAAATTCGACAGGGTTTTCGTTGCTCGGGAGATCCTCCCGGCCCGGGTGGCAGAAGTTTCGCGGGCCAAAGGCAACCGTGTAAGATTCTGCGCGCGTAAGCCAATTTAGCGCTTTCTCACCCTCCGCGCGCGTGTTGCCGGATCTTGCAGCGGAGGATGGCCCTCCTGCTCGGCGTGCTGCGAGAGGCAGGCGTTGTATCTTTAATTATCTACGCAACCGGAGGGACGGAGGTGGGCCCGAGGGATTTCGCCAGCTACCAAGAGGGTTGCAAAATGGTATCATCTCGTCCTCATGGCCGGGGCGTGGCTCACTCGACACCCAAAACTCTCGTCGTCTTCGTCTGTCTAGCTCGCCTGCTCGTCCGAGAGGAAACGAAACCGCCGCTGGAAAACCTCGACCATTTAGCGGCGGCTTTACCGGAGGACCAGTTAACCGCACTGTTTCGTTTTCTCCACTGAGGGATAATGATTCTTTTCTCTCTCTCTCTCTCTCTCTCTTTGTCTCTTGTTGATCATTGACACACGCGTGGATCGCAAATCCGAATTTTATCGCTTCAAAAACACTGGTTAAACTAAACTGTTCAACACTAGAACTACCAAAGTGGTCAAAATGACTAGTTCATAATTTTTTTCTAGATATATTGCAGATGTAAAATAGTGTATTTTTAGAGGTTTAAATGATTTTTTTCATAAAATAAAAGTGAATAAAAGTTTGTGTATTCTATTATATTTCTGTTTTCTTTTTCACTTTAATATTAAAGTGAATATATCTGATGAAAATTCTATGCTTTAGTCTTTGGTAGTTCTATGGTAGTAATATATTATACTATATATATACTAAGTAGTTATATTATCTATAGTTATGTTAAAAAAAAGTTATGTTCTCTTTATCAGTTTTATCAATGTTTCTATGAATACCACGCTTCGTGTTCTCCTCCCTTATTATTAAATGCAGAAACGATCTTTTCTTTTAATTGGTCACTGCTTGTTCTTCCCAGGACTTTTATCCTGGTGTACAATTCATTTGATATAATTCCATAAATAAAAATTAAGAGGATTTAGATCTAAATGGGGTATGTCCCACCGTGTTGAAAAATTATATTTCTTCTTATACTAAGCGACATACAGTATTGATTTTCTTGAAAACGAAGCAAATTGTGTTCTTTTTTTTCTCGTAGAATCACCCAGTGGTACCCTATTCTATCATCCTATATATTATTTTCTATGCTTTCGACACTTCAAATATGCTTTCATTTGTAAACTTTATACAGAGTGGTCACTGAATAAAACAAAAATAACTTTTACAAACATATGTTTTTATTATTTTATTTTATTTTATTCTATTCTATTTTATTTTTATTTTATTTTATTTTATCAATTTTTTATCATTTTATTTGGAAATATAATTAATGGATGTTTCTCAGTATTATGTGTGAAAACTACAAAAAACAGATAGTTACGACTTCTTCAACCCCTTTCAGTTTCTCAGTGGCCACCCTGTATCTACGTCTAACGTTTCAACATTCTGTTGAAATTGTTGGATATATCTCGATAATGCTATTCTTCCAGCATTAACTGGAATGCCTGTCGAGAGATCGATAATCACTTAGGAACGTCCAAACCTACGAGATATATCGCGGCGGAGTAGTAATTTTCGAATTTTGTCATCCGCACGGCGCCTACTTGAGGCAAGAGCAAAAGGCTCTCGACGCCGGGAGCAGAAGGTGGGAAAAGAAAAGAAGGAGCAACGACCAGCGCCTTATTCGGGCATTCGCGTGGAAAATTATCTTATCGGCGGTGCGTCACCGCGGGAAGGGAACGACGAGGAGGTCGCGATCGCGTACAGACAGCAACTGCCGTGCCTATTGGTGGATATTAATTAAGACAGTCATTAGAAAACAGCGACGAGCCAACGGTGCGTTCGCGTGGAAAATTGCGCTTATGGTTTCGGTATTCGCCACGACGCCGTTGCAATTTCTCTTGCCTCTTCTCGCTTTGTTGTTGTTGTTGTTGTTCGCCATACGCGAAACGACAGAAGCCTAGAGATGTGTAATTTTGTAGATGAAAGACGAGCTAAGTGTAAGAACTGAGCTTTGAGAAAATTTTGTCGCAGAGGATTCGTACTCTTGTGTTCATCCGCGATTTTTACGGATTTTATCAGACTGCGTAATTTATCAGACTGTCCGAGAATTAGGCGCGAATATTCGGTATATCAATTTAAAGAGCTGCACACGCACAGCCGGCGATTATTGGTTATCCGATCAGCCGATTTGTAATAGGCAGATACGCGCATAATGTGGTTATATACGCGCAAAGTATGTAATTGGTTGGCTGACGCCGTAGAGTCTGTCGCGTAATGAAACTAGGTATAGTGGGTGTAATATACTATTACGCGCGTAAATCTACTAGTAATTTTAGTAATAATTGCTACATACAGATACAGGGTGATTCACGCAACTTGCACATCTGAATTAATGAAACATTGTTTCGTACGAAAATTGTATGATTTTATTAAGGGAGGCAAAATATTTTATGCGCGTTGAGGGGGTTTCCAAGGTCACGTTTATCTTTTTTTTTTTAACCGAACTCAATTATATCTCTTTTTATCACAAGTTGAAATGATATTAACGCTAGAACTACCAGAGTGGTCAAAATGACTGATTTACAATTTCCTATGGAAATTTTATACATTTACAACAGCGTTTATTTTTAGATAGTGATTTTTTAATGAAATGTATTACCAGAAGTTTATGTTCTTTATCGTATTATTAATTTCTTCTTGTATCTTGCACTTTCATTTCTTTGTTAAGTAGCTTTAGTTGTATTCCAAGTGAAAAAATATCAAACCAATACCTAATGGTTATTTCGTGACAATTTGTATAAGAATTCATTGTAAGACAAGAATTTGAGGAATCAAAATAACACGAGGCCCGAGAGATCAGCGAGGTGAGCGTTATTCGATAATGTAGATTATCGCATTATCGAATACTCCCCTGTTAGTTAATTGCGTTACAGCTGTGGGGAAAAGAGGAAACATAATTCCGCTAAATTCCGCCCGAGTGTCTGAATGTTTCGGAATGCTTTTCACAAGCAAGTGGACGGTTTGCCATGGGATCTGATGCAACGACTTTCAAAAAAAATTATTTTCTAATTATTGAATCAGATAATCGTTTATTTTCTTATTTCTTTAATACGACTTTAACACTGTCAGGGATGAAATTAAAAAAAAAAAAAAAAACATGTACACAAGTACAAAATCGATTAAAACAACACCTCGTGCGGCCGTTTCATCGATAAATTTTTCCGACCGAAGCACGAAATTCCTCGAGTGCACGTAATAGCGTGGAATTCCATTTTCACACGAACAATTACACGCGCGAAATTACGTACTCTTCACTCCTCCTCCCACCGCCCCTCTTGATTCACCCTCGAACCAGAATTCAGAGTACGCAGGAAGTAATACAAGGTCGCGTACACTCGAACACGTACGGGATTAACCCCCAATGATGAACGAGAAGAGGAGTGAATTGTAGTGAACGTAGTGACGATACCACCGAAAAGAGAGAGAGAGAGAGAGTGTTCGTGTTAATTACGTTAAAACTCATCGAGGAGAACGAACGTAAATTAACGTCGGGTAGCTGTTGTTTCCAATTTTAAATGAAACGATCGCAAGTGCCTTTCGACACGATCAAACTGACATTTTATTCTATACAGGCTGTATTGAAACTTGTGGGACCCATAAGAGCTGATTGTACGCCTAAAAATAATGAAAAAAAAGTCATATAAATATATATATGTCCTATCTGTCTTCGTTCATGAGATATAATGAATTTTATAAACAGAGCAAACTCCAGTAAGCTAGTTTTACCAGGGATGGTATATTCAATTTTCATAATGATCATAATTGGGATGAAGAAAACCCACGTGTTGTTGTGCATTCAAGACATCAACACCAGTTTAGTTTAAACGTGTGGGCAGGAATAATTGATAAATTTTTAATTGGACCTTTTTTTTCTTGATGGGAAACTAACAGGCACAAAGTACGTTGATTTTTTGAGCACGCGTTTACACGAAATATTAGAGGAAGTTCTAGTCGATATTAGACTTCGTACGCGGTTTATGCATGATGGAGCTCCGCCGCATTTTAGCCGAGTGGCTAGGCAATTTTTCAATCAACACTTTGCAAATAAATG
>NW_025110193.1:482344-483376 GCF_011392965.1 Frieseomelitta varia | reverse complement strand
TAGAGAGAGTAACCAGATGAATGACAAGACTCGTGCAGGCTTGTCTTCAAATGCAAGCTGGTCATTTCGAGCATCTTTTGTGAAAGTAATTAAAACAGAAAATTCATTATATCTCATAAACAAAGACAGATGGGACATATATTTATATGACTTTTTTTCATTATTTTTAGGCGTACAATCAGCTCCGGAAATAGGTCGCACAAGTTATGAATCACTCTGTATATATTGGTTGATGGAAATTGGTTATTTGCTGGGATGGTCGAATTCATTTCACTTTGTAAATTTTATTCCGGCAATTTTATTTCTATCGTTGAAAGGAAAAAAAGATCGACGTGATTTCTTACCTTGATGGTCTCCTGAGGGGAGTACCTCGCAGAGCGCTGTGCTTGAGCCTGTGCCTGCAGGCTCATCGCTGTACCATATCTGCCACACTAAATACTCTGAAAGCAAAACGAAAACGAAACGAAATTACTTCCTCTGGCACGCGTGAAATTGAGATTTAGTAGAAAGTAGAAATTTAATGGGATACAAGAAATAGCAAAAGCAAAAGCGTCTGAAATCCAAACTACGAATATTGACGGACGTTTGAGAGTATCTTGCATACGCGTTTTTCTACTGATTTCCGATTTCTACTAATGTCCGATTTTTCTATATTTCAAATAGCAACGAAAGCTAAAAGTCTCTCGATTTTAAGGCTCTGGATATAAGAATAAATAATCCTTCGTTCTATCCTGAGAGAGTAGAAGAAGAACAACAATTGAAACAGAATACGAAATTGACATTTGATGTTTGAAAGTCTCGCATACTGAATCACGCGTTTTTCTACTGATCGTTCGATTTTTCTATTTAAAGAACAATAAAAACTATTTAAAGAACAATAAAAGCTGAAAGTTTCTCTAGATATGAGAATAAATAATCCTTCGTTTTATACTGAGAGAGTAGAAGAAGAAAAACACAATTGCAGTAAAATACGAAATTGACATTGATGTTTGAAATGTTCTTGTTTACTGAATCAGGCGTTTTTCTACTGGT
>NW_025110193.1:478239-482331 GCF_011392965.1 Frieseomelitta varia | reverse complement strand
AGAACACAATTGCAGTAAAATACGAAATTGACATTGATGTTTGAAATGTTCTTGCTTACTGAATCAGGCGTTTTTCTACTGATCGTTCAATCTTTCTACTATTTAAAGAACAATAAAAACTGAAAGTTTCTCGATAGTAAGATTCTGGATATGAAAATAATCTTTCGTTTCGTCCCAAAAGAGACAGAGAGAGTGAAAGAAGAACGCAATTGTTCCGCAGAATCAGGATAAAGCTAGGCCTGAAACAAGAGTCGGTGGGAGGTGAGCTGACGAGAGAAGGGTAGAGGGTGCCTGGTTGGCTGGTTGGTTGGCCTGTCAATACGAAGAGCTACGTGACCCAGGTACCAAATGACACATCCGGCCGAAGGGACGAAGCTTCTCGTCCCTTTCGAGAACCACCTTGTTTTCCTGATATTCTTCTAGAACGAAAACTTAGCCTGCCATTTGATTCGCCGACTATTCTCTTGCTTCATTTTTCAATCTTGCGGTCGTGACTTTGTGATTAACAATTAAAAGTGGCAGCAACATTGAAAAATGTTGAAAATATTAACACAATATTGATATATATATATATATATATATATATATATATATATATCTTTTTATTGAAATATTTTGTTTCATATATAATTAATAATATTAAATTATATATTATAATTATAAAATATATATAATTAATAAATAATAAATATATATTAACACGAAACAAAATATTTCGATGAACAGATAAAGAAAACTATGGAAACTGTAGAAATAGCAGTGATAAAACAAAATGTTGCCCATAGAAATCTGTAAATTAAGCGTGCCGAATTGGAATTACAAAGAAGCAGGCTTCTTGCAACAGACGATGGTCTTGAGTCCCGTAAAAAAAGAAAAAGAAACAAAAAGAAGAAGAAAGTCTGATCGATAACGAGAGCAATTCGCTTTGGTACGCGAATCGTCAAAGAGAAGCCGCGCCTCTTACGACGCTTGAAGCTTTATTCAAGAGTAACGTCGCGCGCGCTCTTTCAACTCCGGAGAATAAAAAAAAAAAAAAAAACCGAGGTGAAACGCGAGCGTGCAAGGGTCTGATCGTTCGACGACGACAAAACGCCGCGGCGTTCGTCGATTATTCGTTGACAAAAGAGGGAAAAACACGGGGTTGAGGGAGCAGTCATAGGGAGAAGAGAACAACCGCAGAAAGAGAGAGGGGAGAGAGAGAGAGAGAGAGAGAGAGGAAGAAAAACCGAAGCGAAATACGAATATTCAGCAAAGCGAAAGAGACGGAGGCAGCACTCCGAAAAGCTAATCGGCCGAAAAGCATAATTAATCACGGTGAATTCGCCGTGATTAACGACGATCGCGTTTGTCGCCCGCTGGCCTGGCGAGCGCAAACAGCGTTCGCACGATACGCAACAAATAAACTCGCCTGTTCGCTGTCGTGTCTACGTACAATTAACTTTGAACCTCTTGCGTTCAAATCGGCACGATGTTACTTTTTTAAAAAAGTCCAAACAACTTGTCTTGGTGATAATTAATTGTCACGAATGATCGTTCAATCAATCACGGATAGTGATTTAATTATCACCATAGACGGTGGTAACTTGCAACCTCTTGCGCTGGAATGACGTCGAGAATTCTTTTGTTCCAAAATTGTGATAGTTTCTCCGGTTTAAGTGGAACAAAATAGGCAAAAACAAATAATAAATTTATCAATAATATAATAATTTATATTAATAATATAATAATATTGTATTAACAAATATATTTTATATTAATATATAACGTAATATATTTAATATAATATAATATTTATATTAATAATAATATGATCATTTACTTCTCAGTAATTTTTATCCAGTGATATCGTACCAACGAGTTGAAAAAGGAAAGCGACGAATTATTGTATTTTGGTCACTCGTTACGGTCCGCAATCAGTTGTCAGCGCAAGTAGTTTCACCTCGTGACCGCACGTCGACAATTTTTTGTCCCCAAAATTACAATATTTTCTCAGTTTTAGGTATATTTAAGTAGAACAAAATAGACAAAGCAAATAATATATTTATCAATAATATAATAATTTATATATATTAATAAATATATTATATAATATTTAATATATTAATATATAACACAATATATTATAATATATTTAATAATCAATATATAATATTTATATTATGATAATTTACTTCTCAATAATTTCTATCATCAGCGATATCGTACCGACGAGTTCAAAAAAGGAAAGCGACGAATTGTTGTGCACGGCTCGGTCACTCGTGATGGTCCGCAATCCAGTTGCCAGCGCGGAGTGTTTGAAATATCTGAAAGAGAAACGAAGATCGAGACCCGAGCCGTGATCGTTGCTCGTGTTTGATCAATTTCAGGAATAAAGCGATGAAAAACAAACGTACGTCCTGTACGTACGTACATACGTACATCTGTCGATCGAATGCAAGAATCGAAAACGTAGGCGCAAAAGAAAGGGCAGAGGGGGTGGGAGGGATGGGGAGGGGGTGTGGGGGGTAACGTCGTTAGTTTCCGGTTCGTCGTACGCACTTCCATCGAGTCCCAAGCGGCAACCCCTCACGATGCACGGGGTCCCGTGCTGTCTAATGAGGCTCGACACCCGCCCTACACTGCCGCCCATGATACTGCACACCGTAAACTCCGATATTCGAACTGTTGAACACAGCGCATACACGCGCGCGGTCGTTGCGTTGGCCAAACCACTCTCATATTTTAATGCATCCTATCTCTCTCTCTCTCTCATTCTCTTTCTCTCTATATCAACTTCCGTCTCCTGCACGAGCGAGAACGTGCCCTCGTGGTGGTGAGTTCCTCGCCAACCCCCATCTCCTCGTGGTTGTTCTCAGGTCTTGCCGCCCCTGCAGCCGCTTGTACAACTTACAGATAGATATTACAGCGTCGTAAATAGATTAATAACGCGTCGGAAGATTAGTTACAGTCTGTTTCACGGTTTTGCGGAGCGTAGCGGCAATAACGCGCGTTGTTAGCGAGAACGTTCGTCGTACGAGAGAAATTATATAATTTCCGCGGCGAAGATGAAACGTGGTTCTTTTTTTTTTTTTTTTTTTTATAAAATTCGATTGCAATCGAATTGAATTGAAACTCGAGACCGCGGTGAATTAATTAGTCTGCTCGACAGAAATACAAACTCTGTAGCAACTCGATAACAGTATGCGAAGGAAAACGTCGTTACGCTCGATTTACCAGCGGAATAAAAACAGCGGGAAGGTAAAAATTATTCCACTCTCGAGTGCGAGTCTCATTAACGGGAGATGATCAAGGCTTCGGCACGTTTAATTGCTCGTACGCCATGAAATCGTGCTGGTTTGCCGCAACCAGGGTGCGTTTGCTTCTGTGCGTGTTAAATCAACGCGTGGCGCGCGTTTGCCTTGCTGTTACGGCAAAGTTACGAAGATACAGCATAATTCAACGAATGTTTCCACTGGCTGACTCCCAAAAGTTTGACTAAAAAAAAAAAAAAAAAAAATCGTCGTTGCACAACGACGTGTGTTGTATAACGTTGCGCTTACTCGGGGCTCTACTGTCGAGTTTGAGGTATCTACGGTAATATGTGTGTAATTATTACTTGTCTTTTGTCCAATGGAAAGTGAGATTTTGTAATTAAACTACTAGCTTCGCAAAGAACTTTAGAAATTCAGATTGAAAGGGATATAACGATTCTTGAGATTCTAAAATTTTACAAACTTTTGCTTGATATGAATTGTTCAAAAAAGATGAAATACAGAGATTGGACCATAAAAATGATATTGGTATTAATTGGAAACTTGATCAAAGGTCACCAAGTTTGGAAATTTAAGGAGATTCTCATAATAGTATGTTATGAAAATTGTAACGTTTCTGCCCTTTTCTGTTGAAAATTCTTCAAATTTTTGCTTATAAGATAAGAATTGTTCAAAAAGAATATGAAATACAAAAGTCGAACCATAAAAATGATATTGGTATTAATTGGAAACTTGATCAAAGGTCACCAAGTTTGGAAATTTAAGGAGATTCTCATAATAGTATGTTATGAAAATTGTAACGTTTCTGTCCTTTTCTGTTGAAAATTCTTCAAATTTTTGC
>NW_025110193.1:476853-478062 GCF_011392965.1 Frieseomelitta varia | reverse complement strand
TATAAGAATTGAATTGTTCAAAAAGAAGATGAAATACAAAAGTTGGACCATAGAAATAATATTGATATTAATTGGAAACTTGACCAAAGTTCACCAAGTTTGGAAATTTTAAGGAGATTCTCATAATAGTACATAATGAAAATTGTAACGTTTCTATCCTTTTATGTTGAAAATTCTACAAATTTTTGCTTATAAGAAAAAAATTGTTCAGAAAGGAGATGAAATACAAAAGTTGAACCATAGAAATAATGTTGGTATTAATTGGAAACTTGACCAAAGTTCACCAAGTTTGGAAATTTAAAGATTCCCGTAACAGTGGTACATCGACGATTGGGGTTTTCTGGCAATGGTGTTCGTAGGTGGGGGAGTTTCGCGTCCAGTGACAGTGATCGAGGACCGCGATGCTATCTTCGCGGCTCGATAACGACCAGCGGAAGTATCGCTTTAATCACTATATCCGAGCACCGTTCCCTCGGCACGCTATTGGATACCAGATCGTTTCTCATGTAACCTCCTGTAGAACCACACCGGTCACACTGCGATTCTCTTAACGTGAAACGCCACACGATTACCACTGCCGTTCCACCAATTAAAATGCCTCTCAGAGAAACATCGAGACATTCATACCTTTGAAATTTCAAAAACTTTTAGAAACATGAAGGTAAATTGAAAATAAGATTTTAGAAGGAGAAACTGGGATAGGAGAAAAAAGACGAGCGTTTATTTCATAAAACAATTAGAATTAATTCCTCTCAGAGAAACATCGAGTGATCCATACCTTTGAAATTTCAGAAATTTCAAAAATTTTTAGAAACGTGAAGGTAAATTGAAAATAAGATTTTAGAAAGAGAAACTGGGATAGGAGAAAAAAGACGAGCGTTTATTTCATGAAACAATTAGAACTAATTCCTCTCAGAGAAACATCGAGTGATCCATACCTTTGAAATTTCAGAAATTTCAAAAATTTTTAGAAACGTGAAGGTAAATTGAAACTAAGATTTTAGAAGGAGAAACTGGGATAGGAGAAAAAAGATGAGCGTTTATTTCATGAAACAATTAGAATTAATTCCGCTCAGAGAAACATCGAGAGATCCATACCTTTGAAATTTCAGAAATTTCAAAAATTTTTAGAAACGTGAAGGTAAATTGAAAATAAGATTTTAGAAGGAGAAACTGGGATAGGAGAAAAAAGACGAGCGTTTATTTCAT
>NW_025110193.1:468024-473855 GCF_011392965.1 Frieseomelitta varia | reverse complement strand
TAGAAACGTGAAGGTAAATTGAAAATAAGATTTTAGAAGGAGAAACTGGGATAGGAGAAAAAAGACGAGCGTTTATTTCATGAAACAATTAGAATTAATTCCGCTCAGAGAAACATCGAGTGATCCATACCTTTGAAATTTCAGAAATTTCAAAAATTCTTAGAAACGTGAAGGTAAATTGAAACTAAGATTTTAGAAGGAGAAACTGGGATAGGAGAAAAAAGACGAGCGTTTATTTCATAAAACAATTAGAATTAATTCCGCTCAGAGAAACATCGAGAGATCCATACCTTTGAAATTTCAGAAATTTCAAAAACTTTTAGAAACGTGGAGATAAATTGAAAATAAGATCGAAGCGTTGGAATGAAAATAGTTGACGTGCGTGAGATGGAAGATTCGATTTTAGAAACGATCGGAGAAACTAGGATAGGAAGAAAAAAGACGGGTGTTAATTTCATAAAACAAGGAGAGCGAGAACAGGAAGAGAAGGAGGAACAGGAGGTGGAGGAGGCACCATAAGGTCTGGAAGGGCCCCTTTTGCTATCGATCTGTCCCCACCTCGATTCCACGCTCTGTGCCACACCATGCATCCCCATGGAACACTATATTGTTCCCACTCAGTCGTTCGCTGATGCGCGATAGTGTGGGTGAATGTGTATTCCTCCTGTATATTTATGCGTTTTTGCACGCGTGTGCTCGCACACGCGTTTCACCCACCACCACCACCAAATACGTACGTGCACACACATATTGGCGCATTTATTTCCATGGTAGAAAACCCATGGACCTTCTCACACCTGCCCTTAACGACACCGTTGCGTCACGAGCAACGCTACCGCTACGATCATCCACCGGGAGGATACGTGCCATGGACAGTGAGAAGCGCTTTTCATTTTTCATCTACTTAGGAAAGAATTAAAAAGTCATACTGTCTTGTGCACAAGGTGAACACACTTCTCATGACACTAGGATGGTGTATAGAAAGAAAAATTTTCACACGTTCTTGTGGGTTTTGTAAGAATCTTAAAATGTTACACCTGCAACTACGTTTCTCAAACTCTCTCAAACATTACAATATCTTCTACTGATTATTTAATTATCTATCGGTAATAGTAACTTATTATTTTTGGAAAAAGAGAGATGCTTGGAAACTATGTGCTTTTTAAATTTTCATAAGAGAAAAAGGTTACAATACTTTCTTCCCATCGAATGACAAGACTTAATTGTCTACATCTGACACTAAATTATTGCTTTTTAAAGAGGAGAGAAGAATGCTTAGACACTTGATCAAAAACAGGTGAAAATCGAAGATACATATTAAGCAAAAGTTATTTGAACGACTATTGAAGATTGTATACTATGATGAAATATAAAGAGGAATTTTCATTTTTGTAAAATCATAAAATCATAAAACCATGAAAATATTATGTATGCAAATATCACACATAACTTCTGCCCATCAGATTACTTAATTATCTACCACTAACACTAAATTATTGCCTTTCAAAGAAGAGAGTGATGCACGCTTGGAAACTTGATTAAAAACAGGTGGAAACCTAATCGAAGATAAACACAAAGTATAACAAAAGTTATGGAGGTCGTAGTACTATGATGCATAAAGAAATATTTATGGTTTTTGCAAGAACCATGAAAAGGAAAAATACTACCTGTGCAATTATAACTGCCTTTCAAATTTCTTTAATTTAGAGGAATATTACAATATCCCATCACAAGACTTACTTACCACTAACACTAAATTTTTATTTATTTATTTTTTTTTTTAAGAAGAAGAAGTTACATGGTAACTTGATTAAAAACAGGTGGAAACCAAATCGAAGATAAACACAAAGTATAACAAAAGTTATGGAGGTCGTAGTACTATGATGCTGCATAAAGAAATATTTATGGTTTTTGCAAGAACAACTATAACTGCCTTTCAAATTTCCTTAATTCAGAAGAAGATCACGATATCCCATCGAATCACAAGACTAAATTACCTATCAGTAAATACTAAATTTTTATTTATTTATTTATTTTTTTTTTAAGAAGCAGAAGAAAGTTACATGGTAACTTGATCAAAAACACGTGAGGAACCTGATAAACACAAAGTACAACAAAAGTTATTCGCACGACGCGGAGGTCGACTCTGAGGATTGACTTTTAGGGACAAGGTTGCCCGATCCGTCTGTCGTGTCTTGGCTCCCTCTCCTTTGACGTGGACATATGGCATTCTACTTTTCACAGCGTTGTATGTATGCACGTAGTCGCGAAAAATAGAAGGAGACGGCTTGCGCAAGATGGAATGTCCGGAGAAGGGAGGCGAGCAGATAGAAAGAGACGAACGTAACCGATATATAACCGAAGGCGAAAGGGTAGAGAAGGACAACAAGTATCGGTCAACGGTTGTAGAACGAGGAGGCAACGATATAACGGAGGAGAAGATTCCCTGAGAAAGATTAATATCTCTATCAGAGAAGTTCAGCAGACCAGGGCCATTTATCTACCTACGGAGCCTACAACACGCCCTATTCCTAAACTCCTCTCCTTCCTTCTCTCCTCTCCGCAGTTCGTCGACAAATCTCGCGCGCTCACTGGCAGTTCACCGTTTTGAAGGAGTTTATTTAACCCTCAGGATCAGTTCGGTAGACAAGGAAAATCTGGACGCAGTGTGACACAAAAACAGAAGGGAGGAACGAGCAAAGAGGAGAACAAACGCCAGGTTTGGGAAATGATGATTCACAGGCCGGAAAGGAAATTCGATTTGACAGAACGGGCACCCTAATAAATTCCCGAGTAATCTCGTTTGTTCCGTGTTTCGCAAAGATGTGAAACGACAACTTCTCTTCGTGGGGGAAGGGGAGGAGGGGGTAGTCGATCGAGTTCGATTTGTAATAAAGAAGAAACGACACCGGACGACGACACCATCGATCTCTCGAGTAGTACTCGGTAAATAGTGGCAGAACGGATTAAGCGTAGTCGGAGTGAGTAAATTACTAGCTATCCCGACTAGCCCTTTGTAGTCCCAGCAGTCTACGATCATGCCGCGACACACGCAACGTCCGTAATTTCCACAAACCCCGGCAACACACTCTTCCTCTCCGGAGATATTCGGAAATGCACAATTTATGGCTCGAGAATTACAGCTCTTCGAGGTCTCGGCTACTTGTCTTTCTTTCGTGGGTTGTGCTCGAGAAAAAGAAAAAAAAAACGAAAAGAAAGAAAAATTGGCGACTGATTCATCTCGTCTCGTTGTCCGAGACGCAGCATCTCGCTCAACGCGAATTTAGCAAGCAACGCGCGATAACTCCGCGAGATTGTTCTCGGGGAGCCAACCATTAATAAGCCCGGACGATACGGAGGCCACCAACGAAGGAAATCTTTTCTCGCATAATTTAACAGCGGGGTCAACTTCCTCGACCTCGACCTCGACCGTGCTCGAAAGAAAGAAGAAACTCCCCTCTTGGCTGCTTCGACTTCAAATTTTTGATTCCGATTGCTTTTCTTATAAATATAGCGCTCTATCCTCGATTCAACGATTCCTCTTTCAAGTTATAGTACTGTAATCGTAGTACTGTAATAATAATAATAATAATAATAATAGTAATAATAATAGTACTGTAATAGTACTAATAATAATACTATAATAGTACTAATAATAATAGTACAGTAATAGTAATAATAATAGTAATAGCACTAATAATAATAGTACTGTAATAGTAATAATAATAATAGTGTAATAGCACTAATAATAATAGTACTGTAATAGCAATAATAATAATAGTAATAATAATAGTACTGTAATAGTACTAACAATAATAGTAATAATAATAGTAATAATAATAGTACTGTAATAGTAATAATAACAATAGTAATAATAATAGTACTACTGTAATAATAGTAATAATATCAGTAATAATAATAATAGTACCGTAATAGTACTGTACACTATATAACACTCTAGTGTTATAGTCTTCGTTCTTTTTTTTTTTTTTTTTTCCTTAAGATTTTCGTAGAAATGTTCCCTATCGCCAAGCACGAGGGAAGAATTCCCTCCAAGGTAAAAATTTTGTTTTTCTCTCCGATGCAGTTTGAGAATTTCACGAGAAGTGGAGAAACTTGCAACCCCACTTACGTTTCTGTCCCATTTACCCTGCAGCCAAGCTAAAAACCCAAAACGAAAGAAATACACGGTCTTCTTCTCTGTGCACAGAACATTTCTCAGGTGAGATAGCGCGGAAGTGCACCGTGTGTTACACGACATCCGAAGCGTGTACATTTGTACGGATGTCTTTATCGCTTTATGAGCCCCATAAAGTGCGGTTGCCGGATCGAACAGCCTTTTGTATCTCCATCACCGTGCAGCGGCCGAGCCGAACGTTCGAAAGGGAGCGAGAACGAAAAATCGTTTGCCCCATTGTTTATGAGACTCATTACGTGTACCGTTGTCATCGACTCTGACGAGAAAAATGAAGAAAGGTGATTTACGAAGCGGCCTGAATAGCTACATATTTGATTACGAGCCTCTGTCGTTTTTCTCACGGAACTTATAATACAAGAGCAATGACTCACAAGGACAAATGTACGATACGATACGATCGCGATCACGATGGTTGAAATTATACGAATCGTATAAGGCGAGAATTATTTTTCGAAGGAACTGTACACGTTTCAAAGTACAGTAGGACTAAATAAATAAATAGTCTTTTTTTAATACGAGAAAAAAATATTTTGTGCTTTCTGCCTTATTAAATGAATATTCAAGGGAATATTCTTCCTGTTGCAATCTTCTATCCATGTAATTAAACAATTTTCTGTTTCCGTTAATAAAAGATCTCTTTCGTACGGGAGGATTTCTTTAAACTCGACGACGCTCCAGCAGAAGCTCTAGCTTAATTATTTTACTTTCATTTTTCCTAACTGTGCGAATCGTTGATTCATTTCTGTTAAATTTCTCGCAACGAGATGTGAACTTATCACCAGATTTCAACCGATCAAGAATTTCTAATGATGTAAATCTTCTACTCGGTTTATCTTTTCTGGAGATCTTTGAAGTCACGGCTGGAAAATATTGTTTCTTATTTTTTGACATAAAATACAGTGAAGTAAGATTGACTTACCTCACAATCGATTAATATCTACTTTGCAATTGGAATGAATTCCTTTTTGAAATAACACAACTAATTCTGCACAGAAATAACTGTCCCACATTACACATTTTAAAGAACAGTTAGTGCAAAACCGTGCTTCGAGTCAATTTTCAAAGACGCACATATTTTTACGTATCAGAAATGATACTTTTTAGTCGCGTTATACGGGGTGCAATTTATAGGAGGCCCACGATTAACCATTTGTGCTGGCAATTCGATTGCGGACCATAACGAGTGACCGTATACAACAATTTGTCGCTTTCTTTTTGAACTCGTCGGTACGATATCACCGGATAGAAATTATTAACAAGTAATAAATTTATTATTTGCCTGGGTTATACTTAAATATACTTAGAACTGAGAAAATATTGCAATTTTGGGACAAAAAAAATTCTCGACGTGCGTGGCACGTTATTCGAGCGTAAGAGGTTAATCACTTGCGCCGGCAACTAAATTGCGGACCATAACGAGTGACCGTATACAACAATTTGTCCCTTTCTTTTTGAACTCGTCGGTACAATATCACCGGATAGAAATTATTGACAATAAATTTATTATTTGCCTAGATTGTACTTAAATATATTTAGAACTGAGAAAATATTACAATTTTGGGACAAAAAAAATTCTCAACGTGCGTGACACGTTGTTCCAACGTAAGAGGTTAATCATTTGCGCTGGCAACTA
>NW_025110193.1:465845-467817 GCF_011392965.1 Frieseomelitta varia | reverse complement strand
GACACGTTGTTCCAACGTAAGAGGTTAATCATTTGCGCTGGCAACTAAATTGCGGACCATAACGAGTGACCGTATACAACAGTTCGTCGCTTTCTTTTTGAACTCGTCGGTACGATATCGCTGGATAGAAATTACTGCGAAGTAAATTATCATATTATTAATGTAAATATTATATATTATTAAACATATTATAACATATTGTGTTATATATTAATATAAATATATTAAATATTATATAATATATTTATTAATATAAATTATTATATTATTGATAAATTCATTATTTTTGCCTATTTTGTTTCGCTTAAGTATATTTAAAACTGAAGGAAAATATTGCAATTTTGGGACAAAAAATTCTTGACGTGCGTGGCACGTCATTCCAGCGCGAGAGGTTAAAAGTAGAAGACTGGAATTCTCGCAGTACGATCTTGAGTATATAATTCAAGTTGAGATTTTACCAGCTTGGCCGGTCTAACTAACGACGTTATTGGCCCGTGTTCTCCTTGCTATCGGCACCGTGGATCGTTGGCACGACAGTTCCCAGTGCGCTCTCCATTGCCGAGTTTAAGCAGAGTCCGAGTATCGGAACTTTTTTTTCTTTCGGATATTGAAAAGATAGCACTGGAGTAGTAGTATGGCCCGGGGGACGGATGATTACGAGCGCGAAGATCCCGAAACCAGATAAATCATCTGGCAACCTTTAGCCATCTACATCGCGAATCCCATAAAGCACGAATACCGTTACCTCGTATCACATGCCATATTTTACGATTACCTGTACACACGCGTACTTAAATTCTCTCTCTCTCTCTCTCTCTCGCTTTCTTTGAAACAATGAAACGTATTTACGATACACTTTTCTTTACGGGAACGCTACAATTAAACGCGACAATCTTCGGGTTAGATAAATGGAAATTAAAAACAAATGTATGTTACCTTTTTTTCAAAATAAAATTCACGAAACACAGCAACATTTTGTTGTTCAAGCAAGGACAAAAATCAGTAAAAGAAAGATACTCTCAGCTGTCTCTTGTCCGTGCAGAAATTCGATGAATGGCAGTTGAAAATAAAAATATGTCGTCCGATAAAATAAAATTCAAAATAAAATTCATAAATTAACAATGAAATGACGTTTCGTCCAAGCGAGGATAAAAATTAGGGATATTCTCAGTAGATCCCTCATTTAATAAGACAAGCAGAGATTGGATAAATAAAACTTAAAAATAAAAATATGTCGCTTCATATGTCCGATCTTCGAAATAAAACACTGTTTTATTTGAGACAAGCGTTCGCGAAACACAGCAAGTAAGCAGCAAGACGATTCGTTTCGTTGTCCAAGCAAGGAAGATATTTTTCAGCCAGTAGATTTCCCTGTCGGAGCACGAGATAAGATGAAAAGCCGGGGAAACACGCGAGACGCGACGCTCGCGGAAAAGGAGGGAAAGCAAAGAGATGTTACTCCAGCAATTATACCGAAAACGAATGCCGGACGTTCATCACCACGAGTGTGTTTAATGCGTGTACGTTAAATACGCACGGCAGGCACGCTAACCGAACCTAACTAACAGTCAAGCTAACAAATTAACGCTGATGCGTTAAGTGGCCGCGTCGAGTATCAAGCCGGAAGGCGGTGTTCTTCCTCGACCAGACACAACATCGAGCTTGCTACTTTGATTTCTTCGAGCGTGTACGTAGAATTTGTAACCTGTCCCTGAGACTATCACTCAGGATAATGAAAACTCCAGCGTGACGTCAGCGACGTTGCGATATAAATCACAATATGAGGATACGAGAAGGCAGGGCTGATGTTTGCAAGAATTGTGTCTTTGTTACGTTGGATAACGAACGTCAGAAACGCTTGTTTATTTATTTCGAATTATTTCCTTTCGTGAAAGTTCTCATTCAGGAGGAAATTAGGCACTATTTGAAACTATTACTCGTGGATGATAATGAATATATGACGTCAGGATGC